>NC_091385.1:4401967-4556967 GCF_038502225.1 Cherax quadricarinatus | reverse complement strand
GGAGGAAGGGAGGGAGGGAAGGGAAGGGAGGGAGGGAGGGAAGGAAGGGAACGGAAGTAGGGAAGGAAGGGAGGGAAGGAAGGAGGGAGGTAGGGAGGGAGGGAGGGAGGGAAGGAAGGAAGGGAGGGCGGGAGGGAAGGAAGGGAGGGAGGGAGGGAGGGAAGGAAGGAAGGGAGGGAGGGAGGGAGGGAAGGAAGGAAGGGAGGGAGGGAAGGGAGGGAGGGAAGGAAGGGAGGGATGGGGACTTGGAGGAAAGGGAGTGAGTAGAGGGAGGATAGGAAGGAGGGAAAGGGTAGCTTGGAGGAGGGTTAGGGTGACATGATGAATGTTAGGAGGGAAGGAGGGGGTTAACATGATGGATGGAGGGAGGGTTAAATGGAGGGTGGATCTTAGTGGAGGGAAGTATGGGTGATGGAGGAGGTAGGAATCATGAAAATAAAGAAAATATATAGCAAGAAAGTAGCAAAAAGTGAAGAAATACTGTTAATTATCAGTATTTGATAATTAGTGTATAATAATAGTGTGTGTGGATACAACACAGTGTGTGTGTGGTTATAACACAGTGTGTGTGGATACAACATACTGTGTGTGTGGGTACAGCACAGTGTGTGTGGATACAACATACTGTGTGTGTGGGTACAGCACAGTGTGAGTGGATACAACACAGTGTGTGTGTGGTTATAACACAGTGTGTGTGGATACAACACAGTGTGTGTGTGGTTATAACACAGTGTGTGTGGATACAACACAGTGTGTGTGTGGTTATAACACAGTGTGTGTGGATACAACACAGTGTGTGTGTGGTTATAACACAGTGTGTGTGGATACAACATACTGTGTGTGTGGGTACAGCACAGTGTGTGTGGATACAACACAGTGTGTGTGTGGTTATAACACAGTGTGTGTGGATACAACACAGTGTGTGTGTGGTTATAACACAGTGTGTGTGGATACAACACAGTGTGCGTGTGGTTATAACACAGTGTGTGTGGATACAACACAGTGTGTGTGTGGTTATAACACAGTGTGTGTGGATACAACATACTGTGTGTGTGGGTACAGCACAGTGTGTGTGGATACAACACAGTGTGTGTGTGGTTATAACACAGTGTGTGTACTCACCTATTCTAGAGAAAACATGGCATGTGCTCCGCTGTGTTAATGGATACCAAAAGTTGTCAGTTAAGGACCATGAACAAAACATCTAGAGTGTGGAAGTCTCAGTAGATATTTCGCACGCAGATACTGTTGAGTGTCACATTTGTGAGACTTTGTGCCTAACGAAAGGAGCAATATACAGTTTATTAACCTTCCTACAAATCAGCTTCATCTCCAGGGCCAGAATGTTAATGTAAACAGTGATAATACCGACCCACTAATCGTCGCAACAACACTAGAATTTGCCCGAAATGGAGAGGTCGTTGCCTCATGTTGCAGAAGACACTGACGTATTTACCATGTTTTATCACTGAGTTACTTGCATGGCTGATACCGCCTCAAGAAGGAAAACAGACGCTCGAAGGAAGGACAATAATATAGCATGAAGGAAGCTTAAAGCAGAGTCCCAGTATAGATTCAGAAACACATCTTACTCATGCTCTTAGTGGCTGCAACACTACATCAGCAACACAATGCCATGGAAGAACATAATGAGGCAGTTGAAGAACTCCCGACATGTTGATAAATTAGACACATGTGCAACTCTTGGGTATCTTTATTGAGGAAACGTTTCGCCACACAGTGGCTTCATCAGTCCATACATAGGAGAAATTTGAAAAACAGGAGGAGAATGAGGTAACCAGTCCCTCAACCTTGAGTCGATGTGTTCAGTCCATCAATCTTGAGTAGAATACTCAAGATTGATAGTGTAGTCGATGAGTGATAGGGTAGTCGATGAGTGGAACAGTCTACCTAGTTGGGTTATTGAGGCTAGGACTTTGGGTAGTTTCAAATTTAGGTTAGATAAATACATGAGTGGGATGGGTTGGATTTGAGTGGGACTTGCACATCAGAGCTTATTTCTTGGGTAGCATTGAAAATTGGGTTGGTCAGATGTTTGTTAGTGGGATGAATTGTAAAGGACCTGCCTCGCATGGGCCAGTAGGCCTGCTGCAGTGTTCCTTCGTTCTTATGTTCTTATGTTCTTAATAAAGATACCCAAGAGTTGCACATGTGTCTAATTTATCAACATGTCGGTTCTCTGAACCATTCATCTACAAACTCCCGACATGTACACGTTTTGTAAGCCACTATCAGTGTACGAGACAATAATAGAACCTGGTGATGCTGGTATTCATCGTTTTTTTGTGTGTGGATGAAGTAGGAAGGCAGAGTCACAACTCTGAGGTGTGCCAGATATATGACAATGATGGCCAAGAGTAACAGAGTGGAAAAACATCGGTGCAGCCCACCTCCACGTTGAGAGATGGCAAGACCTCAGCATTGACGGCTTAGAAAGCCGTTTGTCGGTTGGAAGGAAGCCAGTAGATCCACTCAATCCGTAATAACAGATAAAGATCCGGTACCATCGTGAGTCGTAAAATATATACGATGAAAGTACAAGCAAACAGGAAAAAATCCATGAGGCACAAATTAATGTTCTTGTCACAGAAAAAAAATATGTTTCAAATGTGTAGAGTTATGTTGATAATGTGGAGGTGAATCCTGCCACAACACTGAACCTGTCATGGTCATTGATGGTGCAACTCATGCTCTGTCATGGTTATTGATGATGTAACTCGTGCTCTGTCATGGTCATTGATGGTGCAACTTATGTTCTGTCATGGTCATTGATGGTGCAACACATGCTCTGTCATGGTCATTGATGGTGCAACTTATGTTCTGTCATGGTCATTGATGATGCAACTTATGCTCTGTCATGGTCATTGATGATGCAACTTATGTTCTGTCATGGTCATTGATGATGCAACTTATGTTCTGTCATGGTCATTGATGATGCAACTTATGTTCTGTCATGGTCATTGATGATGCAACTCATGCTCTGTCATGGTCATTGATGGTGCAACTTATGTTCTGTCATGGTCACTGATGATGCAACTTATGCTCTGTCATGGTCATTGATGATGTAACTCATGCTCTGTCATGGTCATTGATGATGTAACTCATGCTCTGTCATGGTCATTGATGATGCAACTCATGCTCTGTCATGGTCATTGATGATGCAACTCATGCTCTGTCATGGTCATTGATGATGTAACTCATGCTCTGTCATGGTCATTGATGGTGCAACTTATGTTCTGTCATGGTCATTGATGATGTAACTCATGCTCTGTCATGGTCATTGATGATGTAACTCATGCTCTGTCATGGTCATGATGCAACTTATGTTCTGTCATGGTCATTGATGATGCATGCTCTGTCACATTGATGATGTAACTCATGCTCTGTCATGGTCATTGATGATGTAACTCATGCTCTGTCATGGTCATTGATGATGCAACTTATGTTCTGTCATGGTCATTGATGATGTAACTCATGCTCTGTCATGGTCATTGATGATGTAACTCATGCTCTGTCATGGTCATTGATGATGCAACTCATGTTCTGTCATGGTCATTGATGATGCAACTTATGTTCTGTCATGGTCATTCATGATGCAACTCATGCTCTGTCATGGTCATTGATGATGTAACTCATGCTCTGTCATGGTCATTGATGATGCAACTTATGTTCTGTCATGGTCATTGATGATGCAACTTATGCTCTGTCATGGTCATTGATGATGTAACTCATGCTCTGTCATGGTCATTGATGATGCAACTTATGCTCTGTCATGGTCATTGATGATGTAACTCATGCTCTGTCATGGTCATTGATGATGTAACTCATGCTCTGTCATGGTCATTGATGATGTAACTCATGCTCTGTCATGGTCATTGATGATGTAACTCATGCTCTGTCATGGTCATTGATGATGTAACTCATGATCTGTCATGGTCATTGATGATGTAACTCATGCTCTGTCATGGTCATTGATGATGTAACTCATGCTCTGTCATGGTCATTGATGATGTAACTCATGCTCTGTCATGGTCATTGATGATGTAACTCATGCTCTGTCATGGTCATTGATGATGTAACTCATGCTCTGTCATGGTCATTGATGATGTAACTCATGCTCTGTCATGGTCATTGATGATGTAACTCATGCTCTGTCATGGTCATTGATGATGTAACTCATGCTCTGTCATGGTCATTGATGATGTAACTCATGCTCTGGTGACATAAAACGTGTATCAAGACAATGTCGTCTCCCTAATTCATATGACCAAAAATATAACACAGGTTTAATGGGGCGTTATTTTAAGTCCCTGTAAAAAAAAATATTCCCAAAGTGAATTGATGGGAATTTTGAAAATGTGACTTAGGATTTAATTATATTTCAGGAAACAGCTAAGTAAGAACGTGTCTTGTATGGGCCAGTAGGCCTTTTGCAGTGTTCCTCTGTTTTATGTTCTTATTTCTATAGGAATTTTTTCTGGGTTCACTCGTTCTCTTAACAGACCAAGGTGCTTAATTTTTTTTACGATTACATACACTTAATGGATTGCCCAATATGTGGCCATACCTCCTTCACCAGACTGTTGAAATCACCATCACTACTCCTAGTAGGTACCAGTATGACTTTAAAAGATGTCAGTAAATACCTGGGGAGAATTTCGGGGGTCAACGCCCCTGAATAACTAGGAACACAATAGAGAATAGTTTATTCCAGTCTGACAACTATTGTTTTTTAATTTGTTTAGATATGGAGTCCAATGCCCCCATTATTTAGTTCCCATACTCTTATTATTTAGTTCCCATCCCCCATTATTTGGTTCCCATACCCCCATTATTTTTCTCCCATACCCCCATGGGGTATGGTTAACCCCTGTACTAAACTATAAGAGGCAACGCTACAAGTCTGTGATGGCCCAGGATGCTTCCCTCAGCAGTGGACTAACATTTTGGCACCCAGGGTAGCAGGAAGGGGAGAAGAGAGGGTAGCAGGGAGGGAAGAGAGGGTAGCAGTAAGGAGAGAGAGAATAGGTGGAAGAGAGGGTAGGCGGGAGGGAAGAGAGGGTAGCAGAAAACAAAAGTAGCAGGGAGGGTAGAACTTCTGCAGGATAGCAAGAATGAAGGATAGCACTAAGGGAGAGTAGTAGGGATGGAGGGTAGCAGAGAGGAAGGGTAACAGTAGGGATGGAGGGTAGCAGGGAGGAAGGGTAACAGTAGGGAGGGTAGCAATGAAGGAGAATATCACTAAGGAATTGTAGCAAGGAGGGAGGATAGCACAAAAGGATGTATTAGGGAGGGAGGATAGTGCTAAGGGAGGGCAGCAGGGAGGGATAGCACTAAGGGAAGATAGAATTGAGTGATAACACTAAGGAATGGTAGCAAGGAGGGATAGTACTAATGAAGGATGCAGGGAGGATAGCATAAGAGGATGTACTAAGGAAGGAGGATAGCACAAAAAGGATGAAGAGAGAATAGCACTAAGGGAGGGTAGCAGGGAGGGAGGATAGCACTAAGGGAGGGTAGCAGGGAGGGAAAATAGCACTAAGGGAGGGTAGCAGGGTGGTTAGCACTAAGGGATGGTAGCAGGGAGGGAGGATGACACTAAGGGAGGGTAACGGGGAGGGAGGATAGCGCTAAGGGAGGGTAGCACAGAGGGAAGATAGCACTAAGGGAGAGTAGCAGGGAGAATAATACTAAGGAAAGGTAGCAGGGAGGATAACACTAAGGGAGGGTAGCAGGGAGGGAATATAGCACTAAGGGAGGACAACACTAAGGAAAGGTAGCAGGGAAGATAGCACTAAGGGAGGGGTAACGGGGAGGAAGGATAGCACTAAGGGAGGGTAGCAGGGAGGGAATGTAGCACTAAGGGAGGATAACACTAAGGAAAGGTAGCAGGGAGGATAGCACTAAGGGAGGGGTAACTTGGAGGGAGGATAGCACTAAGGGAGGGGTAACTTGGAGGGAGGATAGCACTAAGGGAGGGTAGCAGGGAGGGAATATAGCACTAAGGGAGGATAACACTAAGGAAAGGTAGCAGGGAGGATAACACTAAGGGAGGGTAGCAGGGAGGGAGTGCTACTCACACCCCCACCAACAATTTTCTGCTCCCTCGCTCCCACAAATAAGCGCCGCATCGCCAGCCGGAAAAATTCCTTAATCTCCAGAGCTTAGCGGCGACCCCACTTCGCCCTCTACTGCTTGGCTCTCCTGTCTTGTTTATAATCTTTGATAATAATAATAGCAGTGGTAATAGTAAGAGTAATACTAGTAATAGTAATAATAGTAGTAGTATAAATAGTAGCAGTAGTAATAGCAGTAGTAGCAGTAGTAGTATTAATAGTAGCAGTAGTAATAGCAGTAGTAACAGTAGTACTATTAATAGTAGCAGTAGTAATAGCAGTAGTAACAGTAGTAGTATTAATAGTAGCAGTAGTAATAGCAGTAGTAACAGTAGTAGTATTAATAGTAGCAGTAGTAATAGTAGTAGTAACATTAGTAGTATTAATAGTAGCAGTAGTAATAGTAGTAGTGATGGTAATAGTATTAGTAATAATAGTAATAGTAGTAGTAGTGATATTAATAGTATTAGTAATAATAGTAATAGTAATAGTGATATTAATAGTATTAGTAATAATAGGAATAGTAGCAGTAGTGGTAATAGGCGTAGTCGTGTTAATAACAGTAGTAGTAATAGCAGTAATAGTCATAGTAGTAGTGGTAGTAATATAAGTAGTAGTGATATTAACCAAGGACTTTGCCCTAGTAGAATACTTTCTAATATTGTGTTGAAAATAGTATAAAATACTGGTATCTTTCTGTGATTCACTCGCCATGGGTTCAAATCCTATCCGTTCCGTGGTTTACAGTCTTGTTATCAAACGCTCAAGAACGACTTGAGGCGCTTGAAAACGTCTGTAGAATTACCAGGAGCTTGATGAAGCTCCTGGAGAGCGAAACGTTGCCACAATAAAATGTCGCATTAGTTGCACTTATGTCCTTTTACTTAATGACGTTTAAATTGTTTAGCTACAGTATACAATATAAACAGAATTGATTTTATGTTGAGGAAAAAACGTAAACTATTGGAGTGTGGAATATTTGTGTTGTTTATTGATCTGATTCCTGACTTGCTTTTCTTTTCTCTTTGTTTTCTTTGCTTCTGTTTTAATGGTTTTTCTTGGCCACTGTTTATTGTGTTTTGATGTTGTCCTTCACGGTTCTTTAAGTAACTTGGAGATGTAAAATGATCTTGGGAAACAAAGACGACAAATATGGACGACATGACGACACTTAGAACTGAAGGCAGTGCTTCGTTCAAGGCGACCATTACCTTAAATGAAACGCTGGCTTTTTTGAGCGAAACTTTGCCTTCGAGCATTCCTTGAGAGAAACGTTCTTAATGGTTCACTTGTCTGTAATGAACAAAAAGGCAGAATACCGTGGCTGGAACAATAACCCGCACATAGGCGAGAGAAGCTTATAACGACGTTTCGGTCCGACTTGCACCAATTACAAGTCACACTAACACACTAGGGTGAGGGAGCCAGTATATATAGGCGAGGGTGACAGGGATGGGACAAAGAGAGAAAGAAAGGAGGAAGTGGAGAAGTAGTGGCAGAGGTAATGCTGGTAGTGGAAGCAGTAGTGGTAGTGGTGGTAGTAGTAGTAGTAGTAGTGGTAGTAGAAAGTAGGCGACTATAATAGGAGTCCTCAGGTTCTTCTTCAGTTCAATATGTCTTTGTTTAGGCCTCGTATCTATAAAACTATAGCCCATAAACATTTTTCAAGGTGATATTTGGATTCAAGACATGAAAATACATAAGAATTAACTAATCTTATTTTAGAAACAAGTGTTATTTGTCTGCTCCTCCTAATTAAATGGCCATGTTGTCATGTTGAGGATAACTGGTACAAAATACTGTAGTCAGTAAAGGGTCTCATTATGCTGCATTTATGTGCATTTTTACATTATTAGGTTTTTCTGTGAGTGTGGCTTACCTATGATTTGTACACAGCTTGACCACTGTCCAGGTGGTGTGTACCCTCTAGTGTGTACTGTACATCAGTACAGATATTAACCTTTGAATCTAACACATGCATACATACATGCATGCAAGCATACTGTCTCATGCGCACATAATTTTGCACAGCACATAAAAACACATGAAGTCGGATACAACCATGAAAACTGAGAAGGAACATAAGCTGAAATACAGTTTGGAAATGAGAAAAGGTATTAAATTTCAGAACTAAATACAATACAAGGTGTTGTATTACTGATATCATCACGTTGATAAAGGACTGACCACCACCTAACAAGGACTGAAGGAATGATCCTACCTATCAAGGACTGAAGGACTGATCACCTCAAAATTATTACGTCTACTGTCTCCAGTGTTACTCCTGTGTGCCACTGAAGACACTGCTGCGCAGGAGAAAATTTTAGGGAGCAGATACCCAAGAGTTTCACATGTTTTATTCTTGAGCATAACTGTCTCGACAGCCATGTAGATGATAACGATAGACAAAGTGGGAGGGAAGATAACGGGGGGAAGGACTGATAAGCACACGATAAATTTAGATTTAGAAAGGACATAGGTAAGTACTGGGTTTCTAACATAGTTGTGGATGCGTGGAACAATCTTCCGAGTAGGGTGATCGAGGCTAGGACCTTGGGTGGCTTTAAAAAGAGATTGGACAAATATGAGTGGGAGGGGCTGGGTTTGATTGGTGTCATTGGGTACGGGAGGATGTTCTTGGGAAGCTTTGAGTAGGGGTTGCTTTGATAAGGACCTGCCTTGTATGGGTCAGTAAGACTTCTGCAGTGTTCCTCCATTCTTATGTTCTTGTGAAGAACTTAAAAGATTCAAGGTAGGTCTTCACAGAATAATGGTGAGTCAGGAAAGACTCAAAGAAACACACTTATATTCGAAATGAGGAAACTGCTAGAGAATTTTTACACAGTCGTAATGAGGCCAGATAATATGCCTGGAGTATACCTGGAGAGGCTTTCGGGGGTCAACGCCCCCGAGGTTCTGTCTGTGTTCAGGCCTCGCGGTGGATCAAGGCCTGATCAACCAGGCTGTTAATGCTGGCCTCACGCAAACCGACGTACGAACCACAGCCCGGCTGGTCAGGTACTGACTTTAGGTGCCTGTCCAGCGCCCTGGTAATAACTTATGTATACTGGGAGGCAGTTGAACAAGCTTGGTCCCCTGATGCTTATTGTGTTGTCTCTTAGCGTACTCATGGCGCCCCTGCTTTTCATTGGAGATATGTTGTATCTCCAGGAGTAGAATAACTACGCTGTTTTATGGAGGTTCCACTAAATGTAAGCTCAGTGCCGACATGTGGTAAACTCACTCTTTTACAGTGAAATCGTTAATGGTTCATCGTTTGATGCATGAATAGGCTTTTATTAAGTGCATGACCATGTACTTTATCAGGTACACTTATCTTGTTCTTGATGAAGCCCAACTCGTGGGCGAAACGTTGTACCAATAAAGATTTCACCGCACATATTGTGTCGACTCAGAAAAAAGCCAGCTGTCAGAAAACTGAGAAAAAGTCATAACTGGGACAAGCGAGAGGCACTGAATAAGTGGCTAGTGTTATTCACATGCATTTTACCTAAAATTTTGGATAAGAATTTAAGAATAAGGTTGATAAATTAGACACATGTGCAACACTTGGCTATCTTTATTGTTGGTACATCTAGAGAGGCGAGAAGTTATTAGGGAAAACCAGCATTAATTTTGAAATAGGACACACTGTCTTATCGGCGTTTCTGGAGCTCTGTGAGAGACGCACACATGAAACAAGACTGGGATAGGGACATCTTGCTGAACTGTGAAAATGTATGACATCACACCAGAAACTATAACTAAACACCATCACTTTGGAGAGAAACTTTACGACAATGTTTGGTCTATCCTAGACCATTAGGTTGTCACTTGACGGTGTTATAATGTTTGGTCTGTCCTAGACCATTAGGTTGTCACTTGACGGTGTTATAATGTTTGGTCTGTCCTAGACCATTAGGTTGTCACTTGACAACCCTCACGAGAGGTGAGGAAGGTAAGAACGATGTTATGACAATGTTTGGTCTGTCCTAGACCATTAGGTTGTCACTTGACGGTGTTATGATGTTTGGTCTGTCCTAGACCATTAGGTTGTGACTTGACGTGTTATGATGTTTGGTCTGTCCTAGACCATTAGGTTGTGACTTGACAGTGATCCAGGATAACTGAAAGTGGCTCCAGCTACAGTATTGTGACTTTGTTCTTCACACCAGAAGCAAATTTAGAAATTAGAAGAACAGGTGGTAATAAATGGCAGAAAACTCCAGTGGATCGAGAAGTAACTTAGAAACAGGAAACAGAGTGGAACAGAAGGGACAGAGTATCAGGATGGGAAAGGATAAAGAGAAATCCTACAAGGCTCATTATCAGGACCACTACTTTTCATATATGTAAACGATCTACAAGAAGGACCCGCATCCTAAATTTGATGCAATAAATATTAGTAAAATAAAATTTTGTGGTTATTTACATAACATTAAACACATCACCAGAGGTTCTTGTAAGCTGTAGGAAGTCTGCGACATCTGCAGTTAAGGTAGCTTCTTCAAGATCTATTGCAATTTTGACAGAAACGTTTCCGTTGAATAAGGAATCACGACAAGACTAGAAGCTCTGAATCAGTAGGGATCTCATCTTAACACTGGGAATAGGTGGTAATCAGGTTTGACCCATGGAAGGGATGGTTTATGAATCAAGAGTAACCTTCATCTCTCCCCCTCCCTCAACCCTACAAGCTGAGGTTATCAAAAATACTAACCTCCCTCATCTCTACAAGCTGAGGTTGTTAATACACACTAACTTTCCTTCCCTCATCTCTACAAGCTAAAGTTGTTAATAATGCACAGTAACCCCTCTCCTAAAACCCTACAAACTGAGGTTGTTAATACACGTAACCTCCCTTCCCTCAACCCTACAAGCTGAGGTTGTTAATAATACACAGTAACCTCCTCCCCACCTTCAACCCTACAAGCTGAGGTTATTAATAATACACAGTAACCTCCTCCCCACCTTCAACCCTACAAGCTGAGGTTATTAATAATACACAGTAACCTCCTCCCCACCTTCAACCCTACAAGCTGAGGTTATTAATAATACACAGTAACCTCCTCCCCACCTTCAACCCTACAAGCTGAGGTTGTTAATAATACACAGTAACCTCCTCCCCACCTTCAACCCTACAAGCTGAGGTTATTAATAATACACAGTAACCTCCTCCCCACCTTCAACCCTACAAGCTGAGGTTATTAATAATACACAGTAACCTTCTCCCCACCTTCAACCCTACAAGCTGAGGTTATTAATAATACACAGTAACCTCCTCCCCACCTTCAACCCTACAAGCTGAGGTTATTAATAATACACAGTAACCTCCTCCCCACCTTCAACCCTACAAACTGAGGTTATTAATACACGGTAACCTTCCCTTCCCCTCAACCCTACAAACTGAGGTTGGTAATAACACACACTAAGATGTTAATGAGGCCAGATTAAGATATTATGAAAGGTAAATTTAATTTGTTAATGAGCTGAGCTGAGTTACTTAAGACATGATGAAGATGATTGAAATTCTGTTCTCTTTTTTCCTTGGCTTGTATACTGTGAAAAAATAATTGTAAATACTATTATTCAGTTGTTACATTTTGTCAAGTAGTGCTGGGAGTAGAGTGGTGTTAGTGAGGGGGTTCGGATATACTCTGCTCCACAGTTCAACCCCCCGAGGGGGTTTGGATATACTCTGCTACACAGTTCAACCCCCCGAGGGGGTTCGGATATACTCTGCTCCCCAGTTCAACCCCCCGAGAGGGTTCGGATATAATCTGCTCCACAGTTCAACCCCCCTAGGGGGTTTGGATATACTCTGCTCCACAGTTCAACCCCCCGAGGGGGTTTGGATATACTCTGCTCCACAGTTCAACCCCCCGAGGGGGTTTGGATATACTCTGCTCCACAGTTCAACCCCCCGAGGGGGTTTGGATATACTCTGCTCCACAGTTCAACCCCCCGAGGGGGTTTGGATATACTCTGCTCCACAGTTCAACCCCCGAGGGGGTTTGGATATACTCTGCTCCACAGTTCAACCCCCGAGGGGGTTCGGATATACTCTGCTCCCCAGTTCAAACCCCCGAGGGGGTTTGGATATACTCTGCTCCCCAGTTCAACCCCCGAGGGGGTTCGGATATACTCTGCTCCCCAGTTCAACCCCCCGAGGGGGTTCGGATATACTCTGTTCCCCAGTTCAAACCCCCGCACTCCCTCTCCAAAAACAGTGAAAACAGAAGTATTAAGTGAAAAGTCATTATTAGTGTGTCATATTGCTTAGAAAACAAAAGACAAATCAGAAGCGATCAACCAGACTGTTGGTAACTTGCGAGCCACCTTCTCCATCGGCTTTTAAAAAAAAAAAACGCGTTGTGGCTAAAAAGTGTTGGAGGCGGCCATAAGCAGCCACCTGGAGGGTAAAAAGCACCACCATTATCGCCTTCCCCAGCATTTTGCCAGCGTGTGACCAGCAAAAAAGTAAGTCAACTCTGGCGTGAAGACTCCCTAGACCTTAAGACCTTCCCACCGTGGCTGGTGTAAGACTATCCCAGGGTGATGGGTGGGAGAGACAGGGAGGGGAGGAGTGCCTGGTGGAGAGGTGCTGGAGTACATTGTGGAGGGGTAGGGAGAGGTACAGGGTATATAAGGGATCGAACACCATAGAGAGTGTATACTAGTTACACATTGTACTGCAGTTACTAATTGTATCACTAACACGTATACAGTATGTGTTAAAACCAGAAATACTGGAATGTGGAAATCCCTGAATAATGCCACAAAACACGCCATATAACGAACAATATCACTGGCCGCATAGTAACACACACACACACACTATTAACCCACATTCCTCTCCTTGCAAAAAAAAATCTCAATAACATAACTGCTATTATATATGGCAGTTATATATATATATATATATATATATATATATATATATATATATATATATATATATATATAATGTATATATATATGTGTATATATATATATATATATATATATATATATATATATATATATATATATATATATATATATATATATATATATATATATATATATATATATATATATATATATATATATATATATACATATATACATATTGAGTCCTAGAGATGGGAAGTACAGTGTCTGCACTCTGAAAGGAGGAGTGTTAATGTTGCAGTTTAAAAACTGTAGTGTAAAGCACCCTTTTGACAAGATAGTGATGGAGTGAATGATGGTGAAAGTTTTTCTTTTTCGGGCCACACAGCCTTGATGGGAATCGGCCAGTGTGTTAATAACTATATATATATATATATATATATATATATATATATATATATATATATATATATATATATATATATATATATATATATATATATATATATATATGTATATATATATATATATATATATATATATATATATATATATATATATATATATATATATATATATATATATATATATATATACATATATACATATTGAGTCCTAGAGATGGGAAGTACAGTGTCTGCACTCTGAAAGGAGGAGTGTTAATGTTGCAGTTTAAAAACTGTAGTGTAAAGCACCCTTTTGACAAGATAGTGATGGAGTGAATGATGGTGAAAGTTTTTCTTTTTCGGGCCACACTGCCTTGATGGGAATCGGCCAGTGTGTTAATAACTATATATATATATATATATATATATATATATATATATATATATATATATATATATATATATATATATATATATATATATATATATATATATATATATATATATATTATATATATAATGCAATATCGTTGTTAGAATTAAGACTGTTCTACATTTCCTTTATTTAGGTTGCTTCACTGCTTGTCACTATTTGCGTGTCAAACTTTACAGCAATGTTGTAAAGAGCTTCCAGCGCTCTTGTTAACAGCTTCCATCAATGCTGTAAACAAAAGGACAAGAACTTTTGTTTTCGATTAGCAGAAATAAAAAAAAACATTTGGAGGTCTCAGATACGACTGACTGGGAAGAAAGAAAGGAAAAACCTCTCCATGGCTAAAACGGTTTCCGGATGGCTGGTGCTGGGACAGCCTCACGCCGGAGAAGATTCCCAGGAGCAGCATGTGACTCGTAGCTCGGTTGGTAGTGAACTCAACTCACACAATGAGTGTCCGTGGTTCGATCCCCGGTACGGGTGGAAATATTTGGCGTGTTTTGTTACACCTGCTGTCCCTATTCACCAAGCAGTAAGTAGGTGCCTGGACGTTAGTCGACTGGTGTGGGTCGCATCCTGGGGACAAAATTGACCTGAAATGATCTAGATAACCAGAGGCTTTCTAAATAGTATGTAACTGGTGTCAGCTATGGTCTGTATAAGTTGTATCATGTACTTGTAGAAATAACGATGATTATTATTATTATTATTATTATTATTATTATTATTATTATTATTATTATTATTATTCTACTATCGCAGCATGAGGTCAGGATTCCTTGTTGACTGCCTGGTCAACCATACTGTTGATGAAGATTGAGACACTTATGTAGCATATGGGAATCTTTATTCCTGAATAAAGATTCCCATATGCTACATAAGTGTCTCAATCTTCAACTTGTCGGTTTTTCAAACCATTCATCATACTGTTGATGCTAGCGGCCAGTAGGTCTACATAGCTATCACACTCTGTGACATACTATACCTGTAATCGTTTCTAGAGTTCTAAGCTGGAAACCTGGTCTGAAGGTAACCTGAGACATAGTACAGCACGCCTTATTCACCTCGTGGACAAAGTCAAGTACACAGTGCTTTAACTACTAACCACGGTACTGGCGGGATTAGAGCTCACGGCAGGTGAACCGTAAAACTCTAGGGCAGTTAAAACTGATGTCTGTGAATAATTGTGCTCGTTGTGGGGGATTCAGTAAATCAGTCCTTTTTCAGTCTTTTCTCAGTTGTTGTTTGAAGTATATTTTTGATAAATATTTTCAAGAAAGAGTGAAAACACTTTGTCTTGTGCACCAAAACTGGAGGAAATCGGACGGTAAACAAAAGAACTACAATTTTTTGGCCGACGCGCCCCTTAAACCTTCTTGGATATCTCTCACTCGTCTTTGTGAAGGAGAACAAGATGATTTAAATAAGAAGACTCCACTGTTGTAGCCATGGTGTTCTCCAGTGTGGGAAACAACGACTGTTACAGCTGACTGTACACACTGCCAGTCCTTCACCACCATGATGGGGACCTGACTCTGTCTACGACGTAGAGTCAGGTCCCCACCTATCACGTAGACTCTACCTAATAGGTTCCAATCCTCTGCTGCCATGAATTTATATCAGCGCTGTATGAGCCTTGTGGGTTTAGCGCTTATGATTATATTAATAACCTGAGCTTGTTGGTTAATAATCACGTTCGTTATACAGATACTTACGGATATATAGTATAAATAAGCACAATGTGAAGACTGAAATTCTCTGAATATAAAACGTTTTTACATTGTTCTATATTTTTTTTCCTTAGGGAAAATTTACAATTAAACAGTTTTGCTTTATTTCCATGAAATTGTATTTTTATCAAATTTAGGAAAACTGTATAGAAGAGCCAGACTCTCCTTCAGACATATTGTAATATATTTTTTTAGAAAGGTATTCAGGGGGCAAACTTTCTTCTCACTTAATTGCTTGCATATTTTTTCCTCGTAAACTTTAAATTGAGAATACGTGTGTGTGTGTGTGTGTGTGTGTGTGTGTGTGTGTGTGTGTGTGTGTGTGTGTGTGTGTGTGTGTGTGCGCGTATATATATATGTGTGTGTGTGTGTATTTTTGTGTACTCGCTTGTTTTATATATATATATATATATATATACATATATTTATATACATATATATATACAATATATATACATATATATACATATATATATATATACATATATATATATACATATATATATATACATATATATATATACATATATATATATACATATATATATACATATATATATACATATATATATATACATATATATATATACATATATATATATACATATATATATATACATATATATATATATATATATATATATATATATAGATATATATATAAATAGAGATATATATATATATATATATATATAAGAGAAGAAAAAAATGTTGGTGGCGAGGCTGAGGTCGTGGATCCTCCCAGAAGGGTTGACTCCTCTCATTAGTCTTCATCACACATCTGACCCTATCTACTCCCTCCCCCTCTACCCTATACCTTTCCCCTCACCCCTCGCTACCCTTTCACTCGTCACTCCCCCTTCACCCCTTTCTCTCCCCTTCACCCCTTTCTCTCCCCTTCACCCCTTTCTCTCCCCTTCACCCCTCTCACTCCCCCTTCATCCCTCTCTGTATGCCCCTCACTACTCTTCCTGCCCACTCACTGCTCTTCCTGCCCCCTCACTACTCTTCCTGCCCCCTCACTGCTCTTCCTGCCCACTCACTGCTCTTCCTGCCCACTCACTGCTCTTCCTGCCCACTCACTGCTCTTCCTGCCCACTCACTGCTCTTTCTGCCCATTCAGTGCTCTTCCTGCCCACTCACTGCTCTTCCTGCTCACTCACTGCTCTTCCTGCCCACTCACTGCTCTTCCTGCCCACTCACTGCTCTTCCTGCTCACTCACTGCTCTTCCTGCCCCCTCACTACTCTTCCTGCCCCCTCACTGCTCTTCCTGCCCACTCACTGCTCTTCCTGCCCACTCACTGCTCTTCCTGCCCATTCACTGCTCTTCCTGCCCCCTCACTTCTCTTCCTGCCCCCTCACTGCTCTTCCTGCCCCCTCACTGCTCTTCCTGCCCTTTCACTGCTCTTCCTGCCCACTCACTGCTCTTCCTGCCCACTCACTACTCTTCCTGCCCCCTCACTGCTCTTCCTGCCCCCTCACTGCTCTTCCTGCCCACTCACTGCTCTTCCTGCCCACTCACTGCTCTTCCTGCCCACTCACTGCTCTTCCTGCCCACTCACTGCTCTTCCTGCCCACTCACTGCTCTTCCTGCCCACTCACTGCTCTTCCTGCCCACTCACTGCTCTTCCTGCCCGCTCACTGCTCTTCCTGCCCACTCACTGCTCTTCCTGCCCCCTCACTACTCTTCCTGCCCACTCACTGCTCTTCCTGCCCACTCACTGCTCTTCCTGCCCACTCACTGCTCTTCCTGCCCACTCACTGCTCTTCCTGCCCCCTCACTACTCTTCCTGCCCACTCACTGCTCTTCCTGCCCACTCACTGCTCTTCCTACCCCTTCACTACTCTTCCTGCCCACTCACTGCTCTTCCTGCCCCCTCACTACTCTTCCTGCCCACTCACTGCTCTTCCTGCCCACTCACTGCTCTTCCTGCCCCCTCACTACTCTTCCTGCCCACTCACTGCTCTTCCTGCCCACTCACTGCTCTTCCTGCCCCCTCACTACTCTTCCTGCCCACTCACTGCTCTTCCTGCCCACTCACTGCTCTTCCTGCCCCCTCACTACTCTTCCTGCCCACTCACTGCTCTTCCTGCCCACTCACTGCTCTTCCTGCCCACTCACTGCTCTTCCTGCCCCCTCACTACTCTTCCTGCCCACTCACTGCTCTTCCTGCCCCTTCACTACTCTTCCTGCCCACTCACTGCTCTTCCTGCCCCCTCACTACTCTTCCTGCCCACTCACTGCTCTTCCTGCCCACTCACTGCTCTTCCTGCCCCCTCACTACTCTTCCTGCCCACTCACTGCTCTTCCTGCCCACTCACTGCTCTTCCTGCCCCCTCACTACTCTTCCTGCCCCCTCACTACTCTTCCTGCCCACTCACTGCTCTTCCTGCCCCATCACTGCTCTTCCTGCCCCATCACTGCTCTTCCTGCCCACTCAGAGTGAAATGATAAAATAAACAGAACCTGACCATATTAGAAGATAAATAATCAAATGAGACATGATAACGACATACAAGATATTCAAAATGGTTGACAGAGTGGACAGAGATAGACTGGGGCACACGAGGGCACGGTTGAGAGATGTCAGGAAATATTTCTCTAGCTCTAGGTTGGTCAGGAAGTGTAATAACCCGGACAAAGAGGTTGTGGAGACAGGCGCCATGTAACGCAGTCTTAAGAATGGGTATAACTGGGACACTAGGTAAAAAATTTAAGAAAATCCGGCAAGAGGTAAGTTGAAAGCAGGGCCAGGAGCTGTGACTCGACCCCTGTAACCTAAAATAGACGAGTGCACATGATAACTATACCCTCTTCACCCCCCACCCCCACACAGAGAACACGTTCAACCCACACACAAAGAACACGTTCAACCCCCCACACAAAGAACACGTTCAACCCCCACACAAAGAACACGTTCAACCCCCACACAAAGAACACGTTCAACCCCCACACAAAGAACACGTTCAACCCCCACACAGAGAACACGTTCAACCCCCACACAGAGAACACGTTCAACCCACACACAGAGAACACGTTCAACCCACACACAGAGAACACGTTCAACCCCCACACAGAGAACACGTTCAGCCCCCACACAGAGAACACGTTCAACCCCCACACAAGGAACACGTTCAACCCACACACAGAGAACACTTTCAACCCCTACACAGAGAACACGTTCAACCCCCCACACAAAGAACACGTTCAACCCCCACACAGAGAACACGTTCAACCCCCACACAAGGAACACGTTCAACCCCACACAAAGAACACTTTCAACCCCCACACAAAGAACACGTTCAACCCCCACACAGAGAACACGTTCAACCCCCACACAAGGAACACGTTCAACCCCACACAAAGAACACGTTCAACCCCCACACAAAGAACACGTTCAACCCCCACACAAAGAACACGTTCAACCCCACACAAAGAACACTTTCAACCCCCACATAAAGAACACTTTCAACCCCCACACAAAGAACACGTTCAACCCCAACACAAAGAACACTTTCAACCCCACACAAAGAACACTTTCAACCCCCACACAAAGAACACGTTCAACCCCCACACAAAGAACACTTTCAACCCCCACGCAAAGAACACTTTCAACCCCCACACAAAGAACGCTTTCAACCCCCACACAAAGAACACTTTCAACCCCCCACACAGAGAACACTTTCAACCCCCACACAAAGAACACTTTCAACCCCCACACAAAGAACACTTTCAACCCCCCACACAGAGAACACTTTCAACCCCCACACAAAGAACGCTTTCAACCCCCACACAAAGAACACATTCAACCCTCCCCCCACACATACACAAAGACCACGTTCAACCCCCCCCCCATCCCCCCGCACACTGGGTAGTTTAATATGACAGTTAAGTTGGTGTTGGTGTGGCTGGACGAGCGAGCACGCAACACTCACTCTCATCAACACTAATTAACAACACAGTGTTACTCTTATACACATTCTCTCATATTAACATTATACGTGAGTTTTGCTCTCAGAGTGAAACACCCGTCTTCCAAAGAATTGAGGCTGTCCTCCCCTTCCTCGTATCAAATCTGACTACATGTTCTGCGTCCTGCCTGCAGGATACTGTTCTTAGGATGTTCAGTTATACCAGTCCTATGTCCTACAGAGAAATAGTTATATGACCAGAATTTTTAAAGGGGTGGGGGGTATGCCAGCTGAAGGCCTCGGTCAGATGACCAAAAGCTGCAACGGCTGGTTACCTTACCTAACCTAACCTAACCTAACCTAACCTAACCTAACCTAACCTAACCTAACATAACCTAACCTAACCTAACCTAACCTAACCTAACCTAACCTAACCTAACCTAACCTAACCTAACCTAACCTAACCTAACCAAACCTAACCTTACCTTACCTTACCTTACCTTACCCAACCCAACCCAACCCAACCTTACCTTACCTTACCTTACCTTACCTTACCTTACCTTACCTTACCTTACCTTACCTTACCTTACCTTACCTTACCTTACCTTACCTTACCTAACCTAACCTAGCCTAACTTAACCTAACCTTACCTAACCTAACCTAACCTAGCCTAATCTACGTCCTACAGATCACTGTGTTAAAAAGTCGAGCAAAGTGGAATGTTATCTGTACTTGGTGTGTCCAGCTGACCTTCCCAGAGATTTAATTAATAAACAAAAGGTATTTGAAATCTGAATTTCACAGCTGGATTTTTTTTTAGTTGGATGAAAGCTGAAGCATTGATGGGTTGATGTTGATGAAGTAGTGATGGGGATGAGTTGGGGAGGATGGACAAGGTTGGGGAAAAGCTAGGAAATGGGAAGGAGGTTGTAGAGGATGGACTAGGTTGTGGAGAAGCTAGGAAATAGGGAAGAGGCTGGGGAGGATGGACGAGGTTGGGGAGAAGCTAGGAAATATGAAGGAGTTTGGGGAAGAGCTGAGGAGGATGGACGAGGTTGGGGAGAAGCTAGGAAATTTGAAGGAGATTGGGGAGGATGGACTAGGTTGTGGAGAAGCTAGGAAATAGGGAAGAGGCTGGGGAGGATGGAGGAGGCTGGGGAGAAGCTATTAAATAGGAAGGAGTTTGGAGAAGAGCTGGGGAGGATGGATGAGGATGGGGAGATGCTAGGAAATAGGTTGGGGAGGAGCCGGTTAAGATGGACAATGTTGGGGAGAAGCTGGGAAATAGGGAGGAAACTGGAGAAGCTAAGGAAGTGCTGGGGAGAAGGCTAGGGAGAGCTGGGGAGGGGGCTGAAAAGGAGCTGGATAGATTGTGGAAGAGGTGAGGAGCCTTTAGACGAGGTGTGGAGGCTGGGGAAGAGGTGAGGCGCCTGGGGAAGAGATGGGGAGGCTGGGGAATAGGTAGAGAGGCTGGGGAAGAGGTGGGGAGACTGAGAAACAGGTGAGGCGCCTGGGGACGAGGTGTGGAAGCTGGGGAAGAGGTTGGGCGCCTGGGAGAGTTGGGGAGGCTGGGGAAGAGGTAGAGAGGCTGGGGAAGAGGTGGGGAGGCTGAGAAACATGTGAGGTGCCTGGGGACGAGGTGTGGAGGCTGGGGAAGAGGTGAGGCGCCTGGGAAAGAGTTGGGGAGGCTGGGGAAGAGGTAGAGAGGCTGGGGAAGAGGTGGGGAGGCTGAGAAACAGGTGAGGTGCCTGGGGACGAGGTGTGGAGGCTGGGGAAGAGGTGAGGCGCCTGAGGAAGAGATGGGGAGGCTGGGGAAGAGGTAGAGAGGCTGGGGAAGAGGTGGGGAGACTGAGAAACAGGTGAGGCGCCTGGGGACGAGGTTTGGAAGCTGGGGAAGAGGTGAGGCGCCTGGGAGAGTTGGGGAGGCTGGGGAAGAGGTAGAGAGGTTGGGGAGGCTGGGGAAGAGGTAGAGAGGTTGGGGAAGAGGTGGGGAGGCTGAGAAACATGTGAGGTGCCTGGGGACGAGGTGTGGAGGCTGGGGAAGAGGTGAGGCGCCTGGAGAAGAGGTGGGGAGGCTGGGGAAGAGGTAAGGCGCCTGGGGAAGAGGTGGGGAGGCTGGGGAAGAGGTGAGACCCCTGGGGAAGAGGTGGGGAGGCATCTATCACAGCAGTGTTAGTTGTGCCTCCTGGGATCATCTTTCTTCATTCCTTCCTACCATCCAGAAGGACCAGTTTTTGCCCCAACGGCCTAAGTAGTGCGGTGGTGGGAGGGGTTGTAGGGTGATCGCGGGGGTGGGGGAGGGTTTGTGGTAGTGGGCCCCTCAAAGAAGGTTCCTTGATGTTGGTGAGGGGCTCTTGATTTAGGAAATTGGATCTGTGCTCCAGTTCCCCGAATTAAGCCTGAATGCCTTCCACATCCCCCCCCAGGCGCTGTATAATCCTCCGGGTTTAGCGCTTCCCCTTGATTATAATAATAATAATAATTGTGGTAGTGGGGGAGAGGTGATGATGTGGGAGGGGGCTGTGGTGGTGGCATTGGTGGAGATTGTGGTGGTGTAGGAGGGGTTGTAGTGGTGTAGGAGGGGGTGGTGGTGTGGGAGAGGTTGTAGCGTAGGAGGGGTTATGGTGGTGGCGGTAATGGTTGTACTAGCGCTGGTTTTTGTGGTGGAGAGGGGTTGTGGCTATTGTTGTACCAGCGCTGGTTGTGGTGGGGGATTGTAGGTATGGGTGTGCTAGCGCTGGTTGTTTTGGTGGGGAGGGGCTGTGGTTATGGTTGTACTAATGCTGGATGTTGTGGTGGGGAGGGGTTGTGGTTATGGTTGTACCAGCGCTGGTTGTTGTGGTATGGAGGGGTTGTGGCTGTGGTTGTACCAGCGCTGGTTGTGGTGGGGAGGGGTTGTGGCTGTGATTGTACTAATGCTGGTTGTTGTGGTGGGGATGGGTTGTGGCTGTAGTTGTACCAGCGCTGGTTGTTGCGGTGGTGAGGGGTTGTGGCTATGGTTGTACCAGCGCTGGTTGTTGTGGTGGGGAGGGATTGTGACTGTGGTTGTACCAGCGCTGGTTGTTGTGGTGGGGAGGGGTTGTGGCTATCGTTGTACCAGCGCTGGTTGTTGTGGTGGGGAGGGGTTGTGGCTGTGGTTGTACCAGCGCTGGTTGTGGTGGGGAGGGATTGTGGCTGTGGTTGTACTAATGCTGGTTGTTGTGGTGGGGAGGGATTGTGGCTGTGGTTGTGGTTGTACCAGCGCTGGTTGTTGTGGTGGGGAGGGGTTGTGGTTGTACTAATGCTGGTTGTTGTGGTTGGGAGGGATTGTGGCTGTGGTTGTACTAATGCTGGTTGTTGTGGTGGGGAGGGATTGTGGCTGTGGTTGTACTAATGCTGGTTGTTGTGGTGGGGAGGGATTGTGGCTGTGGTTGTACCAGCGCTGGTTGTTGTGGTGGGGAGGGGTTGTGGTTATGGCTGTACTAGTGCTGGTTGTTGTGGTGGGGAGGGGTTGTGGTTGTACTGGCAACTACAATCTGGTAGATCAGGCAGTCAACAAGGTAGTCTGATCGGGCTGCGACGGTACAACTCTCTGAATGGATCATAGGTTTATCAGAGGTAATGATACATATGCCAAACGTATAGATACCTATAATCTGCTTCAAACAAGGCAAGTGTAGCGCATATAATGTTAAGAACATGGCTTACCTGGAGGGTGTTGCGGGGGTCAACGCCCCCGAGGCCCAGTCATTGACCAGACCTCCTGGTGGATCAAGGCCTGATAAACCAGGCTGTTGCTCCTGGCCGCACATAGTGCAACGTACGAACGACAGCCCTGCTGATCGGGTACTGACTTCAGGTATCTGTCCAGCTCCCTCTTGAAGGCAGCCAGAGGTCTGTTGGTAATTCCCCTTATGCCTGGTGGGAGGCTGTTGAACAGTCTTGCCATTCTACCATGGTGAGACAAGACTAATTTGGTAAAATAAATAAAGAACACTATAACGAGACATACTGGCCCATGCTATTTAAGTCACAACACATTACTTTAAAGGCACAACCTTTAAATTTAAAGGCACACTCACCAGTGCCACATGGAGTGCAATATTTTTGTTCAGTTTAATTTTCAGTTCACTTGATAAGCCCATCACCATGGCATAGGCCTATGTCATAGTGATGACATAGGCCCTATATCATGGTGATGACATAGGCCCTATGTCATGGTGATAACATAGGCCCTGTGTCATAGGGTAAACTGAAATTTGATGCCTTAATTACATTTAACAGGCAAAAACTTTTTACGCAACTGTTAGACTGTTGTTCTGGATTATGACCTGACCGGACACAGGTTTGGTGGTTAGTGTGTGACAGTCTTGTGTGTATTAGTGCTTGTGTGTATCATGTATCCATGTCATGGGATTGTGATTGTATTCTTTTCTTAGTGCTTAAGAAATCGTAATGACACGATTGCAAATAAACCATACCCCCGGCCACCCGCGGTCATGTATCCATGTCTTGTGTGTATTAGTGCCATGTATCCATGTCTTGTGTGTATTAGTGCCATGTATCCATGTCTTGTGTGTATCAGTGCCATTTATCCATGGGATAAATGGCACTATACATCCATGGGATGGTACGAGAGGGAAACTACTCACGCGGATTCCAACAGAAATATCATTCTTTTCTTAAGAAGTTATTTTGCTTATTTCTCCGATGCTGTGGGTTCTTGTAATTTGTACTGGAGGTCAATGCAACGTATTTAGCAGGAGCAGCAGCTGTCGCTGTCGCCGCTGACAGAGACGACGACGACGACACGCTAACAGTGAAACTGCGGAAAGACATATAATGAAGGTGTGACTCGCCTAGACTACTGCTTTCCGTCTCTTATGGTCGTAATTTATTTCTCGAGTTCCGCAACTGTACTTGGACTCAGGGTAACGTTACATCCCGTGACCTTCACTCCACTCTGTGTAAACTCAAACTTCACGATAGTTTTTCTGAAATTCTAAAAAAATATTGTGGGATCATAAAATTCACGCATTTATAATTTGTGAAGCTCTGTACTGGAAGGATTATTTGAATACTGTTATTTGTACATTGTTTTCAGGGATATATTGTTCTTCCCTGAAGTATATATTTTTACTACACTCATTAATGTTTGTATCTTTATAATGCGTTTTTTCCCTATGGATAATTTATATCACCGTTTATTGTTCCATTATTTTTTTACTTGTATATTTCCCCGTTGTTATCGGATTTATATTTTATTCTGTGGTTCCACACCAGACACAGGACATTGTACGCATCAGGAAATACATTCGGAACTTTTATCCTTTTTCCCTAACACTAAGAAGGGCTCTGGGAGGGAGGATCAGCGGCGCGTGAAGCTTCAAGTTAGCGTATTGCGTCTCGGCCAGAATGTTACACTTGCCGGAGCATCTCGGCCAACCCACCAACCTCAGGGTTTAGGGTTGCGATAAATATTTCAGCGACTTAACTACACAATGGGTAAATCTTCCCCACTCCCCTCCCAGCTAACCCTCAGGGATAACGTAGCTTTATGTGTGTGTGTGTGTGGTGTACTCACCTATTTGTGGTTTCAGGGGTCGATTCACAGAACCTGGCCCTGCCTCTTCGCTGGTCGCTATTAGGTCCACTTTCCCTCTGCTGCATGAGCTATACCGTACCTCTTCTTGAAGCTACATCACTTTCCAGATTGTTAAATTAGACACATGTGCAACGCTTGGGTAACTTTATTGAGGAAACGTTTCGCCACACAGTGGCTTCATCAGTCCATACGTAGGAGAAACTTGAAGAACAGGAGAATGAGGTAATCAGTCCCTCAACCTTGAGTCGATGTGTTCAGTCCATCAATAAAGTTACCCAAGCGTTGCACATGTGTCTAATTTAACATGTCGGTTCTTTGAACCATTCATCTACTTTCCAGATTGTTTCACTTCCTGACAACTCTGTGACTGAAGAAGTACTTCCTAACATCCCTGTGACTCATCTGAGTTTTCAACTTCCAGTTGTGACCCCTTGTTTCTGTGTCCCATCTCTGGAACCTTCTGCCCCTATCCACCTTGTCAATTCCTCTCAGTATTTTATATATTATGTCCTACCCTATCCCTTCTGTCCTCCAGTGTTGTCAGGTTGAGTTCCCTTAACCTTTGCACTTTCTCTTATTTCTTGACGTATTTGATCAGGTGTGGGTTCCATACTGGTGGTGCATTCTCCAATATGGGCCTGACGTACACGGTGTACGGTGTCGTGAATGACTCCTTAATTAGATGTCAAAATGCTATTCTTGGGTTTGCCAGGCGTTCGCATGCTGCAGCAGTTATTTGGTTGATGTGCACCTCAGGAGATGTGCTTGGTACAATGCTCACCCCATGATCAATATCCTTGAGTGAGTTTTGCAGCCTCTGACGTCTTAGGCTGTACCCAGTCTGCGGTCTCCTTTGTCCTTCCCCAGGCTTCATAACTTTGCACTTGCTGGGGTTAAACACCAGGAGCCATTTGTCGGACCAGGCTTGCAGCCTGTCTAAATCCCCTTGCAGGCTTAATTGATCCTCGTCCGCTTGTATTCTCCTCATTAATTTCACATCGTCTGCAAACAGGGACACCTCTAAATCTATCCCCTCCGTCATGTCACTGTGTGTGTGTGTGTGCACTCACCTATTTGTACTACCTATTAGTGGTTGCAAGGGTCGAGTCGAAGGCCCTGGCACCACCTCTTCACTGGTCGTTACTAGGTCCACTCTCTCTCCCTGCTCCAAGAGCTTTATCGTACCTCTTCTTGTGTGGGTGTAGTGTGTGGTGTGTACGAACGTATGTTCTAACGTATTTGTACGTACCCATTTGTGGTTTCCGGAATCAAGTCTCAGCTCCTGGTCCTGCCTTGTGTATCTGACCATGCCCGGGATCACTTCCCTCTTATCCTCGTGACCTTAAACTCTTTTTAAAGATGTATTTTTAAAGTAAATCTACTTTAAACTTTAAATTTTAAGTAAATTGGAAAATCAATATAATACTATTCGATTAGCAAACTCTGCTTAGTGAATTGTTCTTATATTTCAGCATTCATGATGGGATCCGAGACTCCTTAACGTTAATATTGTATAAAATTGGTTCACTTAGTTATTGTGGCAGTGACATAGATGCAACTATTGCCACCTTGTGGCGACGTTTCGCTTTCCAGGAGCTTTGTCTAGTTTTGTTGTTAACCTCTGGTAGTTAACCAGGTTACTTAGCTTAAAGAAGGAGTTAGTTTACAACAAGAATAGTTAGTTCACAAAAAAGAGAAGTTTATTTATAGCAAGAGTTACCTTACCGCAAGATATAGTTTAAAACAAGAATTAGCATACAACGAGAGATAGTTTACAGTAGGAATTTACTTACAGCAAAAATTAGCTTACAGCAAAATATAGTTAACAGCAAGAATTTACTTACAAGAGACAGTTTAAAAGGGTTTACAAGAGTGAGTCTCCAGAATTCTGAAAGACTGTTTGGAATGGCCTCAAGGGCTGGACCGGTCTCTAGTGAAGGAAAAACTAGACTGGACAGGTCTCCAGTGAAGGAAAAACAGGGCTGGACAGGTCTCCAGTGAAGGAAAAACAGGGCTGGACAGGTCTCCAGTGAAGGAAAAACAGGGCTGGACAGGTCTCCAGTGAAGGAAAAACAGGGCTGCACAGGTTGGAAGGAATGGTCCCAAATCTGCACACAGAAATCACTCCCTACGAAAGTAAAAGACTGGGCAGGCGATGCAAAATGCCCCCAATAAAAAGTAGGGGCGCCATTGGTACACTAAGGGAAAACACCATAAGTATCCGGGGCCCAAGACTGTTCAACAACCTCCCATCAAACATTAGGGGAATTGCCAATAAGCCCCTGGCTGCCTCCAAGAGAGAGCTGGACAGATACCTAAAGTCAGTGCCGGATCAGCCGGGCTGTGGCTCGTACGTTGTATTGCGTGCGGCCAGCAGTAACAGCCTAGTTGATCACGCCCTGATCCATCGGGAGGCCTGGTCATGGACCGGGCCGCGGGGGCGTTGATCCCCGGAATAACCTCCAGGTAACCTCCAGGTTTCCAGCGAAGGAAAAACAGAGCTGGACCGGTCTCCAGTGAAGGAAAAACTGGACTGGACCGGTCTACAGTGAAGGAAAAAAACAGGGCTGGACCTGTCTCCAATGAAGGAGAAACTGGGCTGGACCTGTCTCCAGTGAAAGAAAAACAGGATTGGTAGAGGCTGGTCAGGGCTACGGGGCTGAACAGGTCTACAGGGAGGGGCTACGGGCACCACCTAAGGCACTGGTCAGCTGGTCAAGACACAATAAACAGTTCCCAGGCCTCTTCCCCCAGGGTATCCCAGGCCGCTGGCCTCTAGGGCACTCCGCCTTTGAACTGACCACCGCCACGACTCCAGCATTTTTAAGAATTACCATAATGTGCTGAAACTGCGGGGAGCTGCGCCCCCTGTTCACTGGCTTAGTACGTGGGGAGGTGGTGTCCTTGGTGGTAAGTGGGGAGGAGAACAGGGAGGTGTCCTTACTGGTACGTAGGGAGGAGCTCAGGGAAGTGTCCTTACTGTCGGTGGGAGGTGAGGTGTTCTTGTTGTGGGTGGAAGGTGAGGATGTGTCCTTGCTCTGGGTGGGATGTGTTTTTGCTGTGGGTGAGAGGTGTGGAGGTGTCCTGGCTGTGGGTGGACGGTGGTGAAGAGGTATCCTTGCTGTGGGTGGAAGGTGGTGAGGAGGTGTCCTTGCTGTGGGTTGGAGGTGGGGAGGTGTACTTGCTGTAGGTGGGAGGCGGGGAGGATGTGTACTTGCTGTGGGTGGGAGGTGGGGAGGAGGTGTCCTTGCTGTGGGTGGGAGGCGGGGAGGATGTGTACTTGCTGTGGGTGGGAGGTGGGGAGGAGGTGTCCTTGCTGTGGGTGAGATTTGAGGAGGTATCCTTGCTGTGGGTTGAAGGTGGTGAGGTGTCCTTGCTGTGGGTGGAAGGTGGCGAGGAAGTGTACTTGCTGTGGGTTGGAGGTGGGGAGGTGTACTTGCTGTGGGTGGGAGGTGAGGAGGTGTACTTGCTCTGAGTGGGATGTGGGGAGGATTGTCATTGCTGTGGGTGGGAGGTGGGGAGGAGGTGTCCTTGCTGTGGGTGAGAGGTGAGGAGGTATCCTTGCTGTGAGTTGAAGGTGGGAGGTGTCCTTACTGTGGGTGGAAGGTGGTGAGGAAGTGTACTTGCTGTGGGTTGGAGGTGGGGAGGTATACTTGCTGTGGGTGGGAGGTGAGGAGGAGGTGTACTTGCTCTGAGTGGGATGTGGGGAGAACTGTCATTGCTGTGGGTGGGATGTGGGGAGGAGGTGTCCTTGCTGTGGGTGAGAGGTGAGGAGGTATCCTTGCTGTGGGTTGAAGGTGGGAGGTGTCCTTGCTGTGGGTGGAAGGTGGTGAGGAAGTGTACTTGCTGTGGGTTGGAGGTGGGGAGGTGTACTTGCTGTGGGTGGGAGGTGAGGAGGTGTACTTGCTCTGAGTGGGATGTGGGGAGGACTGTCATTGCTGTGGGTGGGAGGTGGGGAGGAGGTGTCCTTGCTGTGGGTGAGAGGTGAGGAGGTATCCTTGCTGTGGGTTGAAGGTGGGAGGTGTCCTTGCTGTGGGTGGAAGGTGGTGAGGAAGTGTACTTGCTGTGGGTTGGAGGTGGGGAGGTATACTTGCTGTGGGTGGGAGGTGAGGAGGAGGTGTACTTGCTCTGAGTGGGATGTGGGGAGAACTGTCATTGCTGTGGGTGGGATGTGGGGAGGAGGTGTCCTTGCTGTGGGTGAGAGGTGAGGAGGTATCCTTGCTGTGGGTTGAAGGTGGGAGGTGTCCTTGCTGTGGGTGGAAGGTGGTGAGGAAGTGTACTTGCTGTGGGTTGGAGGTGGGGAGGTGTACTTGCTGTGGGTGGGAGGTGAGGATGTGTACTTGCTCTGAGTGGGATGTGGGGAGGACTGTCATTGCTGTGGGTGGGATGTGGGGAGGAGGTGTCCTTGCTGTGGGTGAGAGGTGAGGAGGTATCCTTGCTGTGGGTTGAAGGTGGGAGGTGTCCTTGCTGTGGGTGGAAGGTGGTGAGGAAGTGTACTTGCTGTGGGTTGGAGGTGAGGTGTACTTGCTGTGGGTGGGAGGTGAGGAGGAGGTGTACTTGCTCTGAGTGGGATGTAGGGAGGACTGTCATTGCTGTGGGTGGGATGTGGGGAGGAGGTGTCCTTGCTGTGGGTGAGAGGTGAGGAGGTATCCTTGCTATGGGTTGAAGGTGGGAGGTGTCCTTGCTGTGGGTGGAAGGTGGCGAGGAAGTGTACTTGCTGTGGGTTGGAGGTGGGGAGGTGTACTTGCTGTGGGTGGGAGGTGAGGAGGAGGTGTACTTGCTCTGGGTGGGATGTGGGGAGGACGTGTCATTTCTGTGGGTGGGAGGTGGGGAGGTGTCCTTGCTGTTAATGGTTCTAGTCGGACCGAAACGTCGTCGTAAGTTTTTTTTCTCTTAGGTACGGGTTATTTGTGTACTGTTCCAGTCACGGTATTGTGACTTTTCGTTCTTTACCCAAGAGCTGCTCTTTCAAGAGTCTCAGGATAATATTGAATAACGAAAAGCCCAGGAGGATATTACTGTATTTGATTAAGCATTAAACCCGTGTGGTTATTCACTACGAGGAATGGTGGAGGCTCGATCCTCTGTCCATTAATTCCGTATCTAGTATCTCACCATTCAGGCGGCTGCTCACTGACAGAAAACGGGCGAAACGTCATCAAATAAAAGGCTCACTCTGCTATATGTGCGTCTTTTGTGGATTATTCTTGGTAAGTCACATATTGACAATCACCTAATGACCTCCTTATCTGATTACATGTTAATCAGAGAACTGATAATCACTATGTATGGTAATCAGAAAAACTGATAATTATTATACATGGTAATCAGAAACACTGATAATCACCGTACATGGTAATCAGAAACACTGATAATCACCATGCATGGTAACCAGAAACACTGATAATCACCATAAATGGTAATGAGAAACACTGATAATCACCATAAATGGTAATGAGAAACACTGATAATCACCATACATGGTAATGAGAAACACTGATAATCACCATACATGGTAATCAGAAACACTGATAATCACCATACATGGTAATCAGAAACACTGATAATCACCATACATGGTAATCAGAAACACTGATAATCACCATACATGGTAATCAGAAACACTGATAATCACCATACATGGTAATGAGAAACACTGATAATCACCATACATGGTAATCAGAAACACTGATAATCACCATACATGGTAATGAGAAACACTGATAATCACCATACATGGTAATCAGAAACACTGATAATCACCATACATGGTAATGAGAAACACTGATAATCACCATACATGGTAATCAGAAACACTGATAATCACCATACGTGGTAATCAGAAACACTGATAATCACCATACATGGTAATCAGAAAATTTGATCTTGTCTGATAATCGTCAGAGTTGGTAGTTCACACTCAACTGAACTTCAACAGACGTGGTCTTAAATCGGGCCGCGGGGGGCGTTGACCCCCCGGGAGACCCTCCAGGTAGACTCGTGAAAATCAACAGGTAAACAACAGAGAACCGGATAAATGTAGACTTAAGAGGCTCTTTAACATGTAAGCTCAGGCATGTTCCGCTACTTCCAGGAAAGTATTTCAGATCCAATTTTTTGGACTCCTCCCTTAGTCAAGTTCACATTCTCCCGAGCTCCCTTTTCGAAAACGGTAAAAGACTATAAATAATGTAATTTCACGGGAGCTGGCCGCGGGGGTGAGGGCTCAGCTTCCGCTAATTCCACACGGGGGCCGGGTTTACTGGGAAGAGAGGGTGAGGAGGCCGTGAAGGAAGAGACGAGAAGGTTTATATGGTTGGTTCTCTTCTCTGTGGCCGATTTTGAGGGCCTAAATAAATACTAAGGGTGCTAACCTCGCAACACCGTCAGAGTGAACAGCGGAGACTTGATCACGACGTACAAGACGTATTCTAGGGCAGGACGAGACAGGGAGGTACTTAAGTAAGTGCTAAGGGCTCAAACCTCGCAGCAGCGTCAGAGAGAACAGGGGAGACATGATCACGACGTTCAAGATACACTCTAAAATAGGAAGAGACACTGAAAAGAGAAGACTCTAGACGAGATGGATAAATAAACAGAACACTGCATTTACAGTATTTTCAGGACACGTTTTACACGAGTCACGCTCCATGGCTTCCCGTTTTCTGTTTGCATGGCAGACTTGTTTTGTTTTTTATCGATTTTTTTATCTTATGTTTTTTTAGGTTGTAACCTAACTTAAATTAGAGATGTAATAAAATATACTAATAATCCGCACATAGGAGAGAGAAGCTTATGACGATGTTTCTCTTGTGCCACTAAAACTACTCTCTCTACTTTCTACTACTACTACTACTACTACTACTACTACTACTACTACTACTACTACTACTACTACTACTACTACTACTACTACTACTACTACTACTACTACTACTTTTTCTTCATATCTTGGTTCCATCCCTGTCCCCCTCGCCTGTATGTACTGGCTCCCTCACTCTTTTGTGTTAGTGTGACTTTGTAAATGGTCCAAGTTGGACCGAAACATCGTCTCAGGTGTTCCCGTTATTTGTGAATCGTTCCAGTCACGGTATTGTGCCTTTTTATTCTTCGTCCTCAATACCCTTTGTGAAAAAGGGTTTTGAGTGTAAACAGTTGGATATCTGTTGTAGTATATGCTAAGTTAGCTAACTTAACAACTATTCTAAGGATCATAAGCAAGAAATCTTAAGGACATTAACTACAAGATAAGTGAGGCTCATCTTCGAGTATGACTCGACAACACTTAACCCGCACCTGTTGAAGCAAATAATATAACTCTAGAAGATCTGAAGGTTCTTAACAAGAGAGAGAGAGAGAGAAAAAAAAAAGAGAGAGAGGTGAGTTAGGTATTAAAGACTGAAGCGTCTCAATACTTCAACGTTTTACCTCCAGAGATGAGAATCAGAATCATGACATACAAAATATTAAGGAACTAAATAGATTGGTTAAAGAAAAGTTGTTTTAAGAAGCAGTAGAGTGAGCTACAAGGCATAAATTATTATTATTATTATTATTATTATTATTATTATTATTATTATTATTATTATTAAAGACTCAGATGAGTCAGTGATGCTTGTAATTTTTTAGTTTTTCAGTAGTAAGTAGAATGCACCTTACAAAAAACTGGCTGAGCCAAAAACAATGCACAGTTTCAAGAGTGGATATGACCGACCCCGGAATCTGTAAAGCCAGTTAATAAAAATTAAGAGGCGGGGCCAGGAGTTATGAATCGGCACTTGCAGAATTGATGATGAATTATACACTTGTGCAACACTTCGATATCTTTATTGTGGAAACGTTTCGCCATCCAGTGGCTTCCTCAGTTCAACACAGAGAAGAATGGTCGAAGATCAGGAGTATGAGGTACTCAGTCTCTGTTAGACTGAGGAAACCATTGGTTGGCGAAACGTTTCCACAATAAAGATACCTAAGTGTCAACTCTGAAACATTTATCTGCACCTGCAAATTTATATAGAAGTGACAAGACATACACGAACAAACAGGTTCTGCTGTCGAAAATTTTGGATTACAGGTATCGTAGGGGCTCTTAAATGGAGATATCGAGGGTTGAAGGTAGACACACTTGTTGGATGGTAACGATATATTGTCAGACTGTGATGATGGGAAATGGAGCCCAGCCTTGCCTTGTCCTAGCCTGTGTCAAACGCCAACTGAGGGGGGAGGCAGAGGTACGACCGTACACATGCGCATCCCGTGACGTCACACAACAGTCACAGGCCTAGGGATCTCCTATCTAAAGCACATGGATGATACTGATATGCTATACAACACAGGGATCAGCAACTATGCTGACACAGGAAGGCCCCATATATTCAGCACTTATTTTTGGTGTTCCAGGTTTTCGTTGGCTTTCATCTGAGCCATTGTTACACCCACCGGTGATTATCTCAGGCAAGTAATAGTATTAATAATGTCTTTATTTACTACAAGTACATGTACAAGGTATACAGACCATAGCTGACATCAGTGACACTACTATATAGAAAGCCGCTTGTTACGCAGAGCATTTCCCGCAAATTAGGTCAGTTTTGTCCCAGGATGCGACCCACACCAGTCCACTAACACCCAGGTACCCATTTTACTGATGGGTGAACATAGACAACCGGTGTAAAGAAACACGTCCAATGTTTCTACCCTTGCTGGGAATCGAACCCAGACACTCGCCGTGTGAAGCGAGAGCTTTAGCCACCAGGCCACGGGGCACCTAATAGTATAATAAACAATGGTTCAGTTTGAAGGTAAGGAAAACGTGGAATACTGAAAAAAAGGTGCCGTATATGCGGGACCCTCCTGTATTTAATGTTGTGGATCATATAACATATGACAGTCGATTTCCTAGTGGAGAATTTAGATGGTGTGAGGTGTTGTCCCGGGTATAAAGATGGTCGTGGCTTGTAATGCAGCGGGGGATTAGGAGGTAGCAGCTGGTAATGTTACCACCTTACATCACCCTCCCTCCCCACCCTCACACTCGCCCCAATTTCCTGTTGGACTCTACAACAGCTTCCTCCCTGGCATCTCCCACCCGTCCCCTCACAACTCCTTGTTCTTCTTCTCCCCTGTATTGCTGCTGCTTCTTATGTTTCTTCTCTTCTACTTTCTCTTGGTGTTCAAGATGTACCTCTACTGCTTTCTCCTTATCCTCTCCTCCCTACCTAGGGTTACCTCAGGTAATTTACACTATGTATGATAATTGTCCTTATGTGTACCTGTACCTAAATAAACTTACCTCCCTCTTCTCCCTTCAGCTGCTCTTTCTCCTACTGTCTTTTCTTCACCTTCCCTTCCTCCTCCCTTTCCTTCGTCCTCTTCCTCTTCTTATTCCACCTCCTGTTTCTCCTCTTTCTTCCATGTTTGGGTGTTATGGAGACACATCTCCTGCTACTGCTTTTTCTCTTGTTTTTTTCTATACCTTCCCTCTTCATCCTCCTCTCTTCTCTTCTCCCCTTCTTTCCTCCTCCCTCCTTCTCATTCCTTCTTATTCCACCTCCTTCTTTTTCCCCCATGTCTGGGTGTCAAGGAGACACCTATCCTGCTGCTGCTCGCACTCTTGGCCCTCCTGGAATTTGTGTTGCGTTCCCTCACTGTTTTTAGAGCATTCTTTGATCCCTGGTGTCACAGGGATTCCCTGTGTTGTCTTCATCGTCCCACTTTTTCTCCTCTCCTTGTTTCCCTGAGTGTCGTACACCTTTTCCCGTGTCAGGCTGCCTCTTCCCGTCTGTTCTTAACATGTTACAGAGATTTTTTTATGCGATGAATTAAGTGGATGTGTTATGACAGGCTGTCACACACTTACTGGAGAACTTGATACTGCAAACTGTCTAGATAAGGCAGGATGTTATACTCTTACTGGCAGGGAAGTCTAGATAAAGCAGGCTGTTATACTCTTACTGGCAGGGAAGTCTAGATAAAGCAGGCTGTTATACTCTTACTGGCAGGGAAGTCTAGATAAAGCAGGCTGTTATACTCCTGCTGGCAGGGAGGACTAGGTAAGGCAGGCTGTTATACTCCTACTGGCAGGGAGGACTAGGTAAGGCAGGCTGTTATACTCCTACTGGCAGGGAAGTCTAGATAAAGCAGGCTGTTATACTCCTGCTGGCAGGGAGGACTAGGTAAGGCAGGCTGTTATACTCCTACTGGCAGGGAGGACTAGGTAAGGCAGGCTGTTATACTCCTACCGGCAGGGAGGACTAGGTAAGGCAGGCTGTTATACTCCTACCGGCAGGGAGGACTAGGTAAGGCAGGCTGTTATACTCCTACTGGCAGGGAGGACTAGGTAAGGCAGGCTGTTATACTCCTACTGGCAGGGAGGACTAGGTAAGGCAGGCTGTTATACTCCTACTGGCAGGGAGGACTAGGTAAGGCAGGCTGTTATACTCCTACTGGCAGGGAAGTCTAGATAAAGCAGGCTGTTATACTCTTACTGGCAGGGAAGTCTAGATAAAGCAGGCTGTTATACTCTGCTGGCAGGGAGGACTAGGTAAGGCAGGGTGTTATACTCCTACTGGCAGGGAGGACTAGGTAAGGCAGGCTGTTATACTCCTACTGGCAGGGAGGACTAGGTAAGGCAGGCTGTTATACTCCTACCGGCAGGGAAGTCTAGATAAAGCAGGCTGTTATACTCCTGCTGGCAGGGAGGACTAGGTAAGGCAGGCTGTTATACTCGTACTGGCAGGGAGGACTAGGTAAGGCAGGCTGTTATACTCCTACTGGCAGGGAGGACTAGGTAAGGCAGTTTGTCACACACATTGGCATGTAGGGCAGATTGTTATACTCTTACTGGTAAGGAGGACTAGATTAGGCAGACTGTTACTGTCATTGGCATGGGCCCGAACTATGTTGGTGTCCCACGTAATGCACGGGCGTACGCCGAGTCAAAGGATGCTGTAGTAACTCCGCTTTACAGTAGACTTACGTCTTACTGTGACTGTATGGACCATATTCACAGTAAGGTTGTCGGGAAGTGACAGGTCTAGTGCGCTCTGCAGACTGTTAACAAGTTATACAGGATTCAGGATGTGATTGTCTTGCCCATCTTTACAAGGAATCGTTACTTTGAGACAAATGTCTGTTGGCTGAGGGTCAGGAACACACATCCCATCGATAACCTCCTGTTTCCAGGTGCTCCTATTCTCCTCTGCATAGTTTGTGATGTACTGTAGATTAGATTTTAACAGTTTTCCCTCTTCTTAGGTCTTTCCTCCGTCTTGGTTTTTATAATTACCGAGATGCTTGTGTGGACCTCAGGGAACTTTTAGAATAGCCTTCCTGGAGGTTACCTGGAGGTTATTCCGGGGATCAACGCCCCCGCGGCCCGGTCCACGACCAGGCCTCCCGATGGATCAGGGCCTGATCAACTAGGCTGTTACTGCTGGCCGCACGCAGTCCGACGTACGAGCCACAGCCCGGCTGATCCGGCACTGACTTTAGGTATCTGTCCAGCATTAATATTTTTTTTTTACCTGATGTTGGTTATTTTTAACTTGAACCGTCATCAAAACTGAGGTTAAATCACTTCAGGTCACGAATGTCACCTCAGGTTACGAGTGTCATTTGATCTTTGATCTTTGTTTCCATATCTTTGATGGATTTCGAGAGTTTTCCCATTCCCGGAGCCCGGCCCTGGGTCAGACTTGTCTGGTGTTTGCCTAGTGCAGCAAGCTGTTGCTGCTGGCGGTCCACTGACCCATTTAACAATGTTCTTGGAGTAATAAACATTCAGCCGGAACCAAGAGTCACTTTGTCGTATTTATTAAAGCATTATGATTATGTTATGGGAAAGCGCTAAACGCGCCAGGGTCATGCAGATTTAAAGTATATTTTATAGTGGCATGAGAGCCTTATGTTTTTTTTTGAATGTCAGGCAATGAAATAAATAGGTAATCATTGCAAATACTGCTCTGTATGATAATTTATGTAACCATTTATGTGTACCTGTACCTGAATCAACTTACATTTATGAATCCAGAGAAAGTCGATTACCCGGAGGATTTCCGGATGTGGTAAGTACTGTGCTTGCACTTGTAAGGATGAGTAAGTTTATTTAAGTACAAGTACGCATAAATACAATTATCATACATAGTGTAAATTACCAAGGATAACCCAGTAAAGTCAGACACGGTGACTTATTTCCATCGGGGTCCCTGACTTATTACCATTGGTGTCCCTAACTTATTTCCATTGGGGTCCTTGACTTCCATTGGGGTCGTTGACTTATTTCCATTGGGGTCGTTGACTTCCATTGGGGTCGTTGACTTCCATTGGGGTCGTTGACTTCCATTGGGGTCGTTGACTTCCATTGGGGTCCTTGAGTAGGGATGTTGTAGTTAGTAGATGTTGTAATTAGATTATTTGTACTGTTGTAAAGACAGCTATTTAGTGAGTTATGGTAAATGTATTTTCCTTTGACTCACTTTGCCTAGCAGGTGTTTACCTGGAGTTACCTGGAGAGAGTTCCGGGGATCAACGCCCCCGCAGCCCGGTCTGTGACCAGGCCTCATGGTGGATCAGGGCCTGATCAACCAGGATGTTACTACTGGCTGCACAGTGTGTTAATATATAAAATTTTGTGAGTCAATGATAAGCTTAGGAAGTTAGTTTCCGCTGTTCTTACGATAGACAATCCTGGAAGGAAACCCTTGAAGCTGCCGTAGCTATAGAACCATAGTGGAATGTCAGAACAAACAATTATAATAATGTAAAGTAAAAGGACACAAGTGCAACTAATGTGACATTTTATTGTGGCAACGTTTCGCTCTCCAGGAGCTTTATCAAGCCATAACAAACATATTTGTGCAGTGTACAAAGTGTAGTTACACGTAATAAAATATTGTTAAGCACGAAAGCCACTAACATGGTGTGCATTTCGGGCAGACAATATCCTCATCGTCCTGCTGGAGTCTCCCAGCTCAGATTGACAGACTTCGTTACCTTATGTATGAACCCCATCGTGAGTGATGGAGTATGACACAAAACAGCAAGATTTTCTTCCCACATTGTGTCACTCTTGTAGTCTTGTGTAGTAGTACACTACGAGTGTTCCCACCATGACACTGTCATATAGTATGGTAGTCTCACACTGATAGTCTTACAATAGTGTAACTATTTTGTAGAATAGTATGCCAGCTACACACTGTTAGTGTTTTAACAGTGTAATTATCATATATAACAATATGAGAGCTACACCGCGGGTGTTTCTATAATCACTTATAATTGTACGCGCTGTTAGTGCATTATATTGTAAGTGTATTAAGGAATATGCTAGTCCTACACTACTGGTGTTCTCACAATTTAACAATCACATAAAGAACAAAAGGAACAATACCGTGACTGGAACGATACACAGATAACCCGCACATAGAAGAAAGAAACTTATGATGTACGTTTCTTCCCGACTCGGATCATTAACTAGTCACATACTAACACACGATGGTAAGGGTGACATTATATGTGAAGAGGGCGGGCACGGGACAAAGAGAGGAAGAAGAATGAATGAAGTGGAGAAATAGTGGTAGAGGTAATGCTGGTAGTGGAAGTGTATGTACTGGCTCCCTTACCTTCATGTGTTAGTGTGTGACTAGTTAATGGTGCAGGTCTGATCGAAACGTCGTAATAAGTTTCTCCCATGTTCGGGTTATTTGTGTATCAGTTGTATAGATTAGTGTACCAGTGCTCTGCAGGTATACCTGGAGTATGCCTGGAGGGGGTTTCGGGGGTCAACGCCCCCACGGCACGGTCCATGACCAGGCCTCGCGGTGGATCAGGGCTTGATCAACCAGGCTGTTACTGTTGGCCGCACGTAAGCCGACGTACGAACGAACCCTCCAGGTAGGTAGACATCATGGATGGTCAGGTACTGACTTTAGGTGCCTGACCAGCGCCTTCTTCAAGACAGCCAGAGATCTATTGGTAATCCCCCTTATATATGTTGGGAGACAGTTGAACAGCCTTGGACCCCTGACACTTATTATGTTGTCTCTTAGCGTACTCATGGCACCACTCTTTTCACTGGGGGAGGGGGGGGATGTTGCAGCGCCTGCTGACTTTCATTTTCTTTAGGTGCATAGAATTTACAAAAAAAAAAAAAGCAATTCTTTTAGGCCTCTTCAATATTCCTCTGCAAACCCACTCACTACTTCCCCTCCCTTTCTTTCCTTCCATGACCCCTCACCACTCTCCCCTCTCGCCACACCCTCTCACCACACCTATCCTCCCCCTGCCTCCCACCGGCGTGTTTGACCTCTGCCCCAGGACAGATTGTGTTTCCCAGGCTGAAATCAATTCCTTGTTGATGTCCACTTCGGGGCGGGAGATTCTAACGAGGACCCCGGGCCCCCTTTTTTGAGGCTCTGGAAGAAAATCTTAAATCTCAACTCATCACTCGTCTATTCTCTCTCTCTCTCTCTCTCTCTCTCTCTCTCTCTCTCTCTCTCTCTCTCTCTCTCTCTCTCTCCACACAGTTTTGCAAGGTTAGGTTTAGGGTTACTACCTTTATTACAAGCTAAGAGCTATTACCTACATCAGCTCATTTAAAAGCCTTTTTATTAGAGCCATCTCTTTCTCTCTCTCTCCTCATCTATATGTGGTTGCAGGGGTCGAAGTACAGCTCCCGGTCCCTCACCTTCGCTAGCTGCTACTAGGTCCAACATAACCCAATTAAAAATATTTATTGGCTTCCATGACGAGTTAAGAAAATGTCACAGGGAATATAGTTGGAAAATTAACGTTGTGAAATGGATGTGTTAGTTACGTTAGCGCAGGACAACTATACGAACTCTCTCACTCTACTAACTTCGTGTTGTAACGAACTTCTCACGAACTACTTTGCTCTACGAACTTCGTGCTGTACGAACTACTCAAGAACTTCCTTGCTCTCCGAACTTACGTTTTATGATGTGATATTTCTTCTTTTGTTTTTATTTGTTTAAAGTCTATGGAGTGCGCCAGGGTAATTAAGGTTGTATATACCAAGATGAATAATTAGACACATGTGCAACATCTGGGTATCTTTAATTAAAGATACCCATATGTCGGTATTGTATACCATTTATATACATTTACTTACTTAGATTTTAGTAAGACTTTTGATAGAGTTCCGCACCATAGACTGTTAAAGAAAGTGGCAGCTCATGGCATTGGGGGAAAAGTGCTCTCGTGGATCGAGTCATGGCTCACTGACAGGAAGCAGAGAGTGTCCATAAATGGGGTTAAATCCGAGTGGGGATGTGTAACAAGTGGCGTTCCACAGGGATCAGTCTTGGGCCCGTTGTTGTTTATAATATATATCAATGATCTTGATGAGGGTGTTACTGGTGATATGAGCAAATTCGCTGATGACACAAAGATAGGTAGGATAATTGATTCAAACGTAGATGTTAGGGAACTTCAGGAGGATTTAAACAAACTCTATTCTTGGTCAGAAAAGTGGCAGATGCAGTTCAATGTAGATAAATGCAAGGTTCTGAAGCTCGGGAGTGTCCATAACCCTAGCACTTATAAGTTAAATGATGTAGAACTTAGCCATACAGATTGCGAAAAGGACTTGGGGGTTATGGTGAGCAGCAACCTTAAACCAAGACAGCAATGCCTAAGCGTACGTAATAAGGCAAATAGATTACTGGGATTTATATCAAGAAGTGTAAGCAACAGAAGTCCAGAGGTCATACTGCAGCTTTATACATCATTAGTAAGGCCTCACCTAGATTATGCAGCTCAATTCTGGTCTCCATATTACAGAATGGACATAAATTCGTTAGAAAACATTCAGCGTAGGATGACTAAATTAATACATAGCATTAGAAATCTTCCTTATGAAGAAAGATTAAAGACTCTTAAGTTACATTCACTTGTTAGACGAAGAATGAGGGTAGACCTGATCGAAGTGTATAAGTGGAAGATAGGTATTAATAAAGGGGATATTAATAAGGTCTTGAGGATGTCTCTCCAAGAGAGAACCCGCAGTAATGGATTTAAATTAGATAAGTTTAGATTTAGAAAGGACATAGGAAAGTATTGGTTTGGAAATAGGGTAGTTGATGAGTGGAACAGTCTACCTAGTTGGGTTATTGAGGCTAGGACTTTGGGTAGTTTCAAATTTAGGTTGGATAAGTACATGAGTGGGAAGGGTTGGATTTGAGTGGGACTTGCATATCAGATCTTATTTCTTGGGTAGCATTGAAAATTGGGTTGGGCAAATGTTTTGCTAGTGAGATGAATTGTAAAGGACCTGCCTAGTATGGGCCAACAGGCCTGCTGCAGTGTTCCTCATTTCTTATGTTCTTATGTATACCACCAGTCAGGGGGGCCTAAAATAGAGATGAAGGTAAACTCACATCGTATATACACTGAGAAATATGCAACTCTTGGTGCATATTTCTGTCACCAGCCTTCCTTACTGTGGAGATTGTTTCTGTCACCAGCCTTCCTGACTGTGGAGATTGTTTCTGTCACCAGCCTTCCTGACTGTGGAGATTGTTTCTGTCACCAGCCTTCCTGACTGTGGAGATTGTTTCTGTCACCAGCCTTCCTGACTGTGGAGATTGTTTCTGTCACCAGCCTTCCTGACTGTGGAGATTGTTTCTGTCACCAGCCTTCCTGACTGTGGAGATTATTTCTGTCACCAGCCTTCCTGACTGTGGAGATTATTTCTTTCACCAGCCTCCCTTATTGTGGAGATTATTTGTCACCACCACTCTTTTGCTACTTAGTACTACTGCTGCTGTTACTACTACTACTACTGTTACTGCCGCTCCTGTTGCTGCTACTGCTACTATTATACTACTACTACTACTACTATGCTACTAATACTACTAATAATAATGATAATTTATATTAATACAAGTATGTAATACAACTGATATGTAGGTAGCTGACATCACAGAGATACTGTTATGAAAGCCCCTGGTTATGCAAAGCATTTCTGGCAACTTAAGTTAATCATGTCCCGCAGGATGTGACCCACAACCGTTGGCTAACACCCAGGTACCTACTTACTGCTAGGTGAACAGGGGCACCTGTAGAAATTATTTCCCTCTCCGGAAAGTGTAGGAACTCGTTTGCTCAAGGGATTACAAGGGGAGTTATCTTTCTCTGAGACCCTGAAGTGGATTACATTTCTTTGGAGGCAGAGAGGTGGATTACTTTTCTTTGGGGCAGAGAAGAGGATTACCTTTCTTTGGGGCAGAGAAAAGGATTACCTTTCTTTGGGGCAGAGAAGAGGATTACCTTTCTTTGGGGCAGAGAAGAGGATTACCTTTCTAGAAGACCCAGCAGTGAATTATATTTCTCGGTTTCTGTAACACCTATTATTGTTATTAGTATTATTATTATTATTAGTTTTATTATAATTATTATTGCTCTTTATTACTGTTATTATTGATATTGCTATTATTCTTATTGCTATTATTATTAAAATTATTATTGCTATCATTATTGTTGCTATTATTATTGCTGTTATTATTACTGTAATTAATATTGCTATTATTATTGATATTATTGTTATTATTGCTATTATTAGTAGTATAATTGCTATTATTATTATTATTATTAACGTTTTTTCTAAGGCAAGGGCTAGACCCGTATGGGTAATGCAGCGCTGCCCTCAGGGGCAGAGAAGTGGATTACCTTTCTTATTCTGGAGCTCAGAAGTGGGGAAGTTATTTATTTACAAGGCTGGCATGATTTAGCCTCCACTGGTGAATTTTTCTGTGTCTGGACCAGGGGTGACCGCCCCCAGGGACTCCCATGAGTGGGGACCCCACACCTCTCACTCTCCCTTGCCTCATTAATGATGGACTGGGACCCCCCCCCTTCCCTGTCTCCTGCGCACACACACACACACATACAGGAGCTGTGGCTCGACTCCTGCAACCACAACTAGGTGAGTACACACACACAACAGGCCAAGTGTTTATCGGCAAGTGCCTTTTATAATTGGTAACCAACACACACACACACACACACACACACACACACACACACACACACACACACACACACACACACACACACACACACACACACACACACACACACACACCTCACACACACCTCACACACACCCACACACACACACACACACACACACACACACACACACACACACACACACACACACACACACACACACACGCATACCTCACACACACATCACACACATCACACACACACATCACAAGCACCTCACACACACCTCACACACCTCACACACACCTCACACTCACCTCACACACACCTCACCCCCCCCACACACACACGCACACACCTTACCCCTCCACCCACACACGCACACACACACACCTGGTCAAGCACGTCAAGAAATTAGAGAAAGTGCAAAGATTTACAACAAGGCTAGTTCCGGAGCTCAGGGGAATGTCCTACGAAGAAAGGTTGAGGGAAATCGGACTGACGACACTGGAGGACAGAAGGGTCAGGGGAGACATGATAACGACATACAAAATACTGAGTGGAATTGATAAGGTGGACAGAGACAGGTTGTTCCAGAGATGGGACACAGAAACAAGGGGTCACAATTGGAAGTTGAAGACTCAGACGAGTCAGAGGGATGTTAGGAAGTATTTCTTCAGTTATAGAGTCGTCAGGAAGTAGAATAGCCTAGCAAGTGATGTAGTGGAGGCAGGAACCATACATAGCTTTAAGACGAGGTATGACAAAGCTCAGGAAGCAGAGAGAGAACCTATTAGCGATCAGTGAAGAGGCGGGGCCAGGAGCTGAGTCTCGACCCCTGCAACCACAATTAGGTGAGTACACACACACACACACACACACACACACACACACACACACACACACACAGACACACACACACACAGACACACACACACGCAGACACACACACAGGCAGTGGAATAGCCTAGAAAATGACGTAGTGGAGGCAGGAACCATACACAGTTTTAAGACGAGGTTTGATAAAGCTCATGGAGCGGGGAGAGAGAGGGCCTAGTAGCAACCGGTGAAGAGGCGGGGCCAGGAGCTAGGACTCGACCCCTGCAACCACAAATAGGTGAGTACACGCATGTGCAACAGGCCTAGTGTCTAATCGACATGTGCCTAGGACAAAATGGTAACTAACACATACACATACACACACACACATACACACACACACATACATACACACACACATACATACACACACATACACGCATGCACATACAACAGGCCTAGTGTCTAATCGACATGTGCCTAGGACCAAATGGTAACTAACACACACACACACACACACACACACACACACACACACACACACACACACACACACACACACACACACACACACACACACACACACACACACACAACACACAACACACAACACACAACACACACACACCTACACACCTACGCACCTACACACCTACAACAGGCCTAGTGTCTAATCGACATGTGCCTAGGACAAAATGGTAACTAACTAACTAACACACACACACACACACACACACGTACATGACAACCAGCACAGCTTTCGAAATGGTAACTCTTGCCTCGCAAACCAACTGGAGTTCTAGGACAAGGCAACAGAAGTAAGACAGGAAACAGAGGGGTGAGTAGACTTCATCTTTTTGGACTGTAGGAAGGCTTTTAACACATTGAGGAAGAGGCAGGAATGACAAGGAGAACACTACAGGTGGATCAAGACATTCCTGACAGGCAGGAAACAGCAAGTGATTCTCCGGTGAACCTCAGTGTAGCCTCTCGCAGATTATATATGAAAACGTTGAGTCGTGGAGGTTTCAGCGCCGGTGTATGGGGTTCAAACCTGATGAAGCATCTGTAGAAGATTCTAAAACTATGTAGGTTTCCAACTAGATTGATCGTATCTAGGTTTCCAGCTGAAGAGGTTTCGCCCAAGTAACATACTTCCCACGTTAGTGGGAAAACACGTTACATAAACTGTGTGGAGTGGTGAGGTACTGTGTGGAGTGGCGAGGCACTGTGTGGAGTGGGGAGGTACTGTGTGGAGTGGCGAGGCACTGTGTGGAGTGGGGAGGTACTGTGTGGAGTGGGGAGATGCTGTGTGGAGTGGGGAGGTACTGTGTGGAGTGGTGAAGCACTGTGTGGAGTGGGGAGGTACTGTGTGGAGTGGTGAGACACTGTGTGGAGTGGTGAGGTACTGTGTGGAGTGGTGAGGTACTGTGTGGAGTGGTGAGGTACTGTGTGGAGTGGTGAGGTACTGTGTGGAGTGGTGAGGTACTGTGTGGAGTGGTGAGGTACTGTGTGGGGTGGTGAGGTACTGTGGAGTGGTGAGGTACTGTGTGGAGTGGTGAGGTACTGTGTGGAGTGGTGAGGTACTGTGTGGGGTGGTGAGGTACTGTGTGGAGTGGTGAGGTACTGTGTGGAGTGGTGAGGTACTGTGTGGAGTGGTGAGGTACTGTGTGGAGTGGTGAGGTACTGTGTGGAGTGGTGAGGTACTGTGTGGAGTGGTGAGGTACTGTGTGGAGTGGTGAGGCACTGTGTGGAGTGGTGAGGTACTGTGTGGAGTGGTGAGGTACTGTGTGGAGTGGTGAGGCACTGTGTGGAGTGGTGAGGTACTGTGTGGAGTGGGGAGGTACTGTGTGGAGTGGTGAGGCACTGTGTGGAGTGGTGAGGTACTGTGTGGAGTGGGGAGGTACTGTGTGGAGTGGTGAGGCACTGTGTGGAGTGGGGAGGTACTGTGTGGAGTGGGGAGGTACTGTGTGGAGTGGTGAGGCACTGTGTGGAGTGGTGAGGTACTGTGTGGAGTGGGGAGGTACTGTGTGGAGTGGTGAGGCACTGTGTGGAGTGGTGAGGTACTGTGTGGAGTGGGGAGGTACTGTGTGGAGTGGGGAGGTACTGTGTGGAGTGGTGAGGCACTGTGTGGAGTGGTGAGGTACTGTGTGGAGTGGGGAGGTACTGTGTGGAGTGGGGAGGTACTGTGTGGAGTGGTGAGGCACTGTGTGGAGTGGTGAGGTACTGTGTGGAGTGGTGAGGTACTGTGTGGAGTGGGGAGGTACTGTGTGGAGTGGGGAGGTACTGTGTGGAGTGGGGAGGTACTGTGTGGAGTGGGGAGGTACTGTGTGGAGTGGGGAGGAAGGTTTGTTGTGTTGTGTTGAAGGATGGAGAGAGAGAGAGAGAGAGAGAGAGAGAGAGAGAGAGAGAGAGAGAGAGAGAGAGAGAGAGAGAGAGAGAGAGAGAGAGAGAGAGAGAAAGAAAGAAGCTGGGAGATATGAGGAGGAAGGAGGCAGAGAGGAACAGAAGAATGAGGAAAAAAGTTAGGAGAGAGAGAGAGAGAGAGAGAGAGTGAGAAAAGAATAAAGTGGGTGGGAGAGAAGAATTATGGAGGAAGGAAGGAAAGGAGGAAGAGACAAATAAAGTGTGGTCGCATGGAGCTGCTTGTAGGCACTTCCATTTCAATTTGGGAAAGTTTGGCAGCGTGCAGGCGGGGCTTCTCTCCCCAGGTTTAGTCCTGGATTAAAGAAAGAACCGATGAAAAAAAAAGTGCACTGGCCTCGCCCCGGGGCTGGTCACTACAGGACCCACCTCCTCGCTTCACCACACATGGGAGGAAGTGAGGAGGAGTAGGAGGGAAGAGAAGGTCTTGGTGGAGAAGGCAGGAAAAGGTGGTGTAGGAGAAGGCCGGGGGAGGTGGTGTAGAAGGCAGGAAGAGGTGGTGTAGAAGAAGGCAAGAAGAGGTGGTGTAGAAGGCAGGAAGAGATGGTGTACAAGAAGGCAGGAAGAGGTGGTGTAGAAGGCAGGGAGAGGTGGTGTAGAAGGCAGGAAGAGGTGGTGTAGAAGGCAGGAAGAGATGGTGTACAAGAAAGCAGGAAGAGGTAGTGTAGAAGGCAGGAAAAGGTGGTGTAGAAGGCAGGAAGAGGTGGTGTAGAAGGCAGGAAGAGGTGGTGTAGAAGGCAGGAAGAGGTGGTGTAGAAGAAGGCAGGAAGAGGTAGTGTAGAAGGCAGGAAGAGATGGTGTAGAAGTCAGGAAGAGATGGTATAGAAGGCAGGAAGAGATGGTGTAGAAGGCAGGAAGAGGTGGTGTAGAAGAAGGCAGGAAGAGGTAGTGTAGAAGGCAGGAAGAGATGATGTAGAAGGCAGGAAGAGGTGGTGTAGAAGAAGGCAGGAAGAGGTAGTGTAGAAGGCAGGAAGAGATGGTGTAGAAGGCAGGAAGAGGTGGTGTAGAAGAAAGCAGGAAGAGGTAGTGTAGAAGGCAGGAAAAGGTGGTGCAATAGGCAGGAAGAGGTGGTGTAGAAGGCAGGAAGAGGTGGTGTAGAAGGCAGGAAGAGGTCGTGTAGAAGGCAGGAAGAGGTGGTGTAGAAGAAGGCAGGAAGAGGTAGTGTAGAAGGCAGGAAGAGATGGTGTAGAAGGCAGGAAGAGACAGTGTAGAAGGCAGGAAGAGATGGTGTAGAAGGCAGGAAGAGATGGTGTAGAAGAAGGCAGGAAGAGGTGGTGTAGAAGGCAGGAAGAGGTGGTGTAGAAGGCAGGAAGAGGTGGTGTAGAAGAAGGCAGGAAGAGGTGGTGTAGAAGGCAGGAAGAGATGGTGTAGAAGGCAGGAAGAGATGGTATAGAAGGCAGGAAGAGATGGTGTAGAAGGCAGGAAGAGGTGGTGTAGAAGAAGGCAGGAAGAGGTAGTGTAGAAGGCAGGAAGAGATGGTGTAGAAGGCAGGAAGAGATGGTGTTGAAGGCAGGAAAAGGTGGTGTAGAAGAAGGCAGGAAGAGGTGGTGTAGAAGGCAGGAAGAGATGGTGTAGAAGGCAGGAAGAGGTGGTGTAGAAGAAGGCAGGAAGAGGTAGTGTAGAAGGCAGGAAGAGATGGCGTAGAAGGCAGGAAGAGATGGTGTAGAAGGCAGGAAGAGATGGTGTAGAAGGCAGGAAGAGATGGTGTAGAAGGCAGGAAGAGATGGTGTAGAAGGCAGGAAGAGGTATTGTAGAAGAAGGCAGGAAGAGGTAGTGTAGAAGGCAGGAAGAGATGGTGTAGAAGGCAGGAAGAGATAGTGTAGAAGGCAGGAAGAGATGGTGTAGAAGGCAGGAAGAGATGGTGTAGAAGGCAGGAAGAAATGGTGTAGAAGGCAGGAAGAGATGGTGTAGAAGGCAGGAAGAGATGGTGTAGAAGGCAGGAAGAAGAGTATGTAAAATCAGTAAAGAACTGATGTACTGGTCTGTGTGGAGGTCATTTGCTTGAAAAATCTAAACTAGTGCACACATAAGTTAATGATCCGAGACGGACCGAATCGTCGTGCTAAGTTTCTCCTATATGCCGGTTATTTGTGTATTATTCCAGTCACGGTATTGTGCCTTTAGACGTGTGCAAAACACAAGTATTGTGTGCCGTAACGGTGGTACATGCGTTTCTGTGTTCTCGAACCCGTAGACAAAGATTCGTTCGCATTTGTCCTCAATAGATCTTCTATTCATTCCAGTATCTATTCAATTAATAGTTTGGGACCAGAAACGTGCCGACAGTCATCATTTACACAGTTCAAGAACCTGTTGTATAGACTTCAAATTCCTTCGCTGTTTTGTGGATGAGTGGAACAAACTCCCGAGTACCGTCATAGGAGCTAAGACGTTGTGTAGTTTTAAAAATAGGTTAGATAAATACATGAGTGGGTGTGGATGGGTGAGAGTTGGACCTAACTAGCTTGTGCTACTAGGTCGGAAGCAAGCTGGGCTCCTCCCTTAAGTGACGGTCAGTGAGCTTAAGGTCACTAGGTCAGTGAGCTTAAGACGGTGGGGGATATAAACACAAATGCAGTATAATGTGATCCTTTATTGACTACGTTTCGCCCACACAGTGGGCTTTTTCACTTGAAAAAGCCCACTGTGTGGGCGAAACGTAGTCAATAAAGGATCACATTATACTGCATTTGTGTTTATATTGCCATTGTGTCGGTATTTTATACCATTTATTTCCACGGTGGGGGAATTGGACCTGCCTCGCATAGGCCAGTAGGCCTGTTGCAGTGTTCCTTCTTTCTTATGTTCTTATAATGTGGTTTGGTCGCTGAGAACGAGACGACAAGAACGACCACTAATGTGACTATAAAGATACGCCCTGACAAGTACACTGATATGAGTATTGTTACTTCAGCGGTTTTATGCAGATAGCCAGCACATACCTGGAGTATATCTGAAGAGGATTTCGGGGGTCAACGCCCCCGCGACACGGTCTGAGACCAGAAAGGAACTAATGAAGGCATTATTTGTGTATTTGTATTGTTCCAGTTTTTGTATTGTGCCTTTGTTTCAGCGTTATTGGTCGAAATTTCTGTCTGGGAAACTTAGTTATTGGCTCTTGTTACTTAGTGCATTTGTAGATGACTGGTTCAGAGAACCGACATGTTGATAAATTAGACACATGTGCAACTCTTGGGTATCTTTATTGAGGAAACGTTTCGCCACACAGTGGCTTCATCAGTCCATACGTAGGAGAAACTTGAAGAACAGGAGTAGAATGAGGTAATCAGTCCCTCAACCTTGAGTCGATGTGTTCAGTCCATCAATCTTGAATAAAATGAATGAATGTTGAGTCCATCATTCTATTCAAGATTGATGGACTGAACACATCGACTCAAGGTTGAGGGACTGATTACCTCATTCTACTCCTGTTCTTCAAGTTTCTCCTACGTATGGACTGATGAAGCCACTGTGTGGCGAAACGTTTCCTCAATAAAGATACCCAAGAGTTGCACATGTGTCTAATTTATCTACTTAGTGCATACTGAGTATCTCTTGGGTCAGTGGCAGAGCGCTTACCTCACACTAGAAAGAACCTATGATCAATCTCGGGTGGAGCGAGACAGATCGGTATCTCACAACCTCGTAGCATCTTACTACCTACAAGTAAATACATTCTTATGATTGTAGGAAAGGTACACGTTGCGGACCATGCTTTTATTACCACGACGTTTCGCCTTGCATATGGCTTTATTTAGTCATGCAAAACGATGTAATATCACATTACTGCTGCTGCTGCTGCTGCTGTCCCTGCCTCCGTTGCCGTCGCCGCCACCACCACCACATACTAGTCAGTGCTGTATGACCCTCGTGGGTTTAGAGCTTTCTTATGATTATAATGACTATTACTACTACCAACACTACTATTACTACCTACAACGATTTAATTACGATTTTACATCTCACTCTAGTGCCTATAAATACCCTGTGTGTCCTGGTACTGTTTATAACGGATTGTCAAAGCTCCTGGAGAGCGAAACGTTGCCACAATAAAATGTCACAATACTTACACATGTCCCTTTTTACCTAATATACTGAAGATACCTGTATATATGCTCTGTATAACTATGAGTTTTCTACATGTATATCTCTGTACTAACATTATCATGCTGAAATAAAAATTATTATTATTATTATTATTATTATTATTATTATTATTATTATTATTATTATTAGTAGTAGTAGTAGTAGTAGTAGTAGTAGTAGTAGTAGTATAATTATTATTATTATTATTAGTAGTAGTATTAAGTAAAATTTATGTAGAGGTGAGGTGAGTGAAATTAATGAAGTGTTGTGAATCGTGAGTCTTAGGCCGGCATATTAGCCTCGCTCTTGTACAAATCTATTGCCAAAGCTGTCTTTGTAGGTTGTGGAACAGGGAGACATTGATCGTTGTGGTAGATGATACAAGAAGAATTATAGAATGAACAAGATTTCAGGGATAGGAAGATCACTGATAGCAATAATTAAATAAGAAAATGGAATAAGGAACTGAGAGGAAGATCACTGATAGCAATAATTAAATAAGAAAATGGAATAAGGAGCTGAGAGGAAGATCACTGAGAGCAATAATTAAATAAGAAAATGGAATAAGGAGCTGAGAGGAAGATCACTGAGAGTAATAATTAAGAAAATGGAATAAGGAGCTGAGAGGAAGATCACTGAGAGCAATAATTAAATAAGAAAATGGAATAAGGAGCTGAGAGGAAGATCACTGAGAGCAATAATTAAATAAGAAAATGGAATAAGGAGCTGAGAGGAAGATCACTGAGAGCAATAATTAAATAAGAAAATGGAATAAGGAGCTGAGAGGAAGATCACTGAGAGCAATAATTAAATAAGAAAATGGAATAAGGAGCTGAGAGGAAGATCACTGATAGCAATAATTAAATAAGAAAATGGAATAAGGAGCTGAGAGGAAGATCACTGAGAGCAATAATTAAATAAGAAAATGGAATAAGGAGCTGAGAGGAAGATCACTGAGAGTAATAATTAAGAAAATGGAATAAGGAGCTGAGAGGAAGATCACTGAGAGCAATAATTAAATAAGAAAATGGAATAAGGAGCTGAGAGGAAGATCACTGAGAGCAATAATTAAATAAGAAAATGGAATAAGGAGCTGAGAGGAAGATCACTGAGAGCAATAATTAAATAAGAAAATGGAATAAGGAGCTGAGAGGAAGATCACTGAGAGCAATAATTAAATAAGAAAATGGAATAAGGAGCTGAGAGGAAGATCACTGAGAGCAATAATTAAATAAGAAAATGGAATAAGGAGCTGAGAGGAAGATCACTGAGAGCAATAATTAAATAAGAAAATGGAATAAGGAGCTGAGAGGAAGATCACTGAGAGCAATAATTAAATAAGAAAATGGAATAAGGAGCTGAGAGGAAGATCAGGTAAAGCAGTTCTATAAATAGGAAGTGGAATAAAAAGCAATGGAAGAGTATTAGAGTAAAAATGTTAGAGATGAAAATATGGGAGGTGGAGGTGGAGAGAGCAATCACCGTGGGAGAAGTTTACTGAACCTCGTCTGCAAGTTTCTGTGTTATGGTAATTATCACACCCGGGAAGACTTCTCTTTCACCAACCCCATTCTCTCTCTCTCTCTCTCTCTCTCTCTCTCTCTCTCTCTCTCTCTCTCTCTCTCTCTCTCTCTCTCTCTCTCTCTCTCGTTATCTTGTTATGATAGCATTTATTTGTATTGAGTGTGTATGATCATTGTTTGTTTTTTGCTTATTGACTTCATCCTTTTTATTGTTATTTTATGCCCATGAGTGAACATCAAAATGGTATACAATACCGACAGGTTGGTAGGTAAGACACATAGGCAACAGTTAGACAACTTTATTCCGAAACGTTTCGCCTACACAGTAGTCTTCTTCAGTCGAATACAGAAAGTAGGCAGGAACAGTAGAGATGTGAAGACGATGTAATCAGTCCATCACCCTTGAAGTCGTAGAATTTGAGGTTGTCAGTCCCTCAGCCTGGAGAAGTTCAGTTCCATAGTCAGGAACTTCTCCAGGCTGAGGGACTGACAACCTCAAATTCTACGACTTCAAGGGTGATGGACTGATTACATCGTCTTCACATCTCTACTGTTCCTGCCTACTTTCTGTATTCGACTGAAGAAGACTACTGTGTAGGCGAAACGTTTCGGAATAAAGTTGCCTAACTGTTGCATATGTGTCTTACCTAACATGCCCATGAGTGCTGAGTTACTACTACTACTACTACTACTACTACTACTACTACTACTACTACTACTACTACTACTACTACTACTACTACTACTACTACTACTACTACTACTATTACTACTACTACTATTACTACTACTACTACTACTACTACTGCTGCTGCTGCTGCTATCACTAATACTCTACCACCACCACCACCACTACTACTACTACTACTACTACTACTACTACTACTACTACTACTACTACTACTACTACTATTACTACTACTACTACTACTACTACTACTACTACTACTGCTGCTGCTGCTGCTGCTGCTATCACTAATACTCTACCACCACCACCACCACCACTACTACTACTACTACTACTACTACTACTACTGCTGCTATCACTACTACTCTACCACCACCACCACCGCTACTACTGTTACTACTACCACCGCCACAACTAATACTACTACTTGAAGACCAAATTTCATTTATTACAACTGGTATCGCTTGTTTCAGGGTCAAATCTGCTTGTACTCTCAGAGACTGTGTCTTCTTATCTTCTACCAGCGCTGCCTTCACATGAAGGTACAACCTTCTACCTGTGCTGCCTTCACATGAAGGTACAACCTTCTACCTGCGCTGCCTTCACATGAAGGTACAACCTTCTACCTGCGCTGCCTTCACATGAAGGTACAACCTTCTATCAGCGCTGCCTTCACATGAAGGTACAACCTTCTACCTGCGCTGCCTTCACATGAAGGTACAACCTTCTACTAGCGCTGCCTTCACATGAAGGTACAACCTTCTACCAGCGCTGCCTTCACATGAAGGTACAACCTTCTACCTGCGCTGCCTTCACATGAAGGTACAACCTTCTACCAGCGCTGCCTTCACATGAAGGTACAACCTTCTATCAGCGCTGCCTTCACATGAAGGTACAACCTTCTACCAGCGCTGCCTTCACATGAAGGTACAACCTTCTATCAGCGCTGCCTTCACATGAAGGTACAACCTTCTACCAGCGCTGCCTTCACATGAAGGTACAACCTTCTACCAGCGCTGCCTTCACATGAAGGTACAACCTTCTATCAGCGCTGCCTTCACATGAAGGTACAACCTTCTACCAGCGCTGCCTTCACATGAAGGTACAACCTTCTATCAGCGCTGCCTTCACATGAAGGTACAACCTTCTATCAGCGCTGCCTTCACATGAAGGTACAACCTTCTACCAGCGCTGCCTTCACATGAAGGTACAACCTTCTACCAGCGCTGCCTTCACATGAAGGTACAACCTTCTACCAGCGCTGCCTTCACATGAAGGTACAACCTTCTACCAGCGCTGCTTTCACATGAAGGTACAACCTTCTACCAGCGCTGCCTTCACATGAAGGTACAACCTTCTACCTGCGCTGCCTTCACATGAAGGTACAACCTTCTACCAGCGCTGCCTTCACATGAAGGTACAACCTTCTACCAGCGCTGCCTTCACATGAAGGTACAACCTTCTACCAGCGCTGCTTTCACATGAAGGTACAACCTTCTACCAGCGCTGCCTTCACATGAAGGTACAACCTTCTATCAGCGCTGCCTTCACATGAAGGTACAACCTTCTACCAGCGCTGCCTTCACATGAAGGTACAACCTTCTACCAGCGCTGCCTTCACATGAAGGTACAACCTTCTACCTGCGCTGCCTTCACATGAAGGTACAACCTTCTACCAGCGCTGCCTTCACATGAAGGTACAACCTTCTACCAGCGCTGCCTTCACATGAAGGTACAACCTTCTATCAGCGCTGCCTTCACATGAAGGTACAACCTTCTACCAGCGCTGCCTTCACATGAAGGTACAACCTTCTACCAGCGCTGCCTTCACATGAAGGTACAGTTCCTTGCAACCCATACAGCACATCCTAAACATTTCAAATTTCACTATTCGCACTAGCAGTAATAATCTACTAAGCACGTCTGACAGAACACGTCCCCACTTAGCACGTCTTCACAGAACACTTCCCCACTTAGCACGTCTCCGCTTAGCACGTCCTCACAACACGTCACCACTTAGTACGTCCTCACAGAACACATCCCCACTTAGCACTTCCTTACAGAACACATCCCCACTTAGCACGTCCTCACAGGACACTTCTCCACTTAGCACGTCGTCACAGAACACATCCCCACTTAGCACTTCCTTACAGAACACATCCCCACTTAGCACGTCCTCACAGGACACTTCTCCACTTAGCACGTCCTCACAGAACACGTCCCCACTTAGCAGATCCTCACAGAACTTGTCCCCACTTAGCACGTCCTCACAGAACACGTCCCCACTCAGCACGTCCTCGCAAGACAACGATCATGCCAATCATTGAATCTTTATATAATATACACTTGTTAACATTGATATTAGCTAAATTATTTAAATACCCTTACTGTTGTATTTGTTATCATGTAGCGCTTATTTCTGAATATAATTAAAATAAATATTAGTGAAGCCCCATGGCATTACTGCTTCTACATTGGCATCTGTCGGCTGTGTTTTGATGAAGCACTGCACGAATGCCTTTGTTTTTCCTAACTTTATTTGTTTAGTGAACAAACTGTTCACTCACTGTACTGTGTGTGCTTGGATTTGTGTGTGTCTGTCTGTCTGTATGATTTTGTGTGTGTGTGTGTGTGTGTGTGTGTGTGTGTGTGTGTGTGTGTGTGTGTGTGTGTGTGTGTGTGTGTGTGTGTATACATGTGTGTGTGTGTACTCACCTATTTGTGGTTGCAGGAGTCGAGTCATAGCTTGTGTGTGTGTATGTGTGTGTGGGGGGGTGTAAGTATGTATGTGTGTGTGTGCGTTGTGTGGGTGTTTTTGTATGTGTGTGTGGGGGATGTATAATCACCTGTTTGTGGTTGTAGGGGTTGAGTCACAACTCCTGTGTGTGTGTGTGTGTGTGTGTGTGTGTGTGTGTGTGTGTGTGTGTGTGTGTGCGACATCAATAACTATTTAACAAATGTTTTTTCAAACATGTGGGTGCAGTAGATCCCCAGGGAGGGCATTTCAACAAGCTCTCCCACAACCTCAAACATGTGGGTGGGTGGGGGCAGCGCTCCCACACAACACTGTTATTTGTTGACTCAGTTGAAAGGGGAAATTCAGAAGTGCCTGGAGGGCCAGTAAACAGTTGGGCCATATGTTATTCTCGACCCCATTTATGTTCACCATGCTTGTGTTCACCGTGTTTGTATCCACCGTGCTTGTGTTCACCGTGTTTGTATCCACCGTGGTTGTGTTCATCGTGTTTGTATCCACCGTGCTTGTGTTCACCGTGTTTGTATCCACCGTGCTTGTGTTCACCGTGTTTGTATCCACCGTGCTTGTGTTCACCGTGTTTGTATCCACCGTGCTTGTGTTCACCGTGTTTGTATCCACCGTGCTTGTGTTCACCGTGTTTGCATCCACCGTGCTTGTGTTCACCGTGTTTGTGTCCACCGTGCTTGTGTTCACCGTGTTTGTATCCACCGTGCTTGTGTTCACCGTGTTTGTATCCACCGTGCTTGTGTTCACCGTGTTTGTATCCACCGTGCTTGTGTTCACCGTGTTTGTATCCACCGTGCTTGAGTTCACAGGGTTTGTATCCACCGTGTTTGTGTTCACCGTGTTTGTATCCACCGTGCTTGTGTTCACCGTGTTTGTATCCACCGTGCTTGTGTTCACCGTGCTTGTGTTCACCGTGCTTGTGTTTACCGTGCTTGTGTTCACCTTGCTTGTGTTTACCGTGCTTGTGTTCACCGTGCTTGTGTTCACCGTGTTTGTATCCACCGTGCTTGTGTTCACCGTGTTTGTATCCACCGTGCTTGTGTTCACCGTGTTTGTATCCACCGTGCTTGTGTTCACCGTGTTTGTATCCACCGTGCTTGTGTTCACCGTGTTTGCATCCACCGTGCTTGTGTTCACCGTGTTTGTGTCCACCGTGCTTGTGTTCACCGTGTTTGTATCCACCGTGCTTGTGTTCACCGTGTTTGTATCCACCGTGCTTGTGTTCACCGTGTTTGTATCCACCGTGCTTGTGTTCACCGTGTTTGTATCCACCGTGCTTGAGTTCACAGGGTTTGTATCCACCGTGCTTGTGTTCACCGTGTTTGTATCCACCGTGCTTGTGTTCACCGTGTTTGTATCCACCGTGCTTGTGTTCACCGTGCTTGTGTTCACCGTGCTTGTGTTTACCGTGCTTGTGTTCACCGTGTTTGTATCCACCGTGCTTGTGTTCACCGTGTTTGTATCCACCGTGCTTGAGTTCACCGTGTTTGTATCCACCGTGCTTGTGTTCACCGTGTTTGTATCCACCGTGCTTGTGTTCACCGTGTTTGTATCCACCGTGCTTGTGTTCACCGTGCTTGTGTTCACCTTGCTTGTGTTTACCGTGCTTGTGTTCACCGTGCTTGTGTTCACCGTGCTTGTATTCACCGTACTTGTGTTTACCGTGCTTGTGTTCACCGTGCTTGTGTTCACCGTGCTTGTGTTCACCGTGCTTGTGTTCACCGTGCTTGTATTCACCGTGCTTGTGTTCACCGTGCTTGTGTTCACCGTGCTTGTGTTCACCGTGCTTGTTGCCAGGTGCCCTCTGTCAGCGTTCAGGTTCCCTTATCTATGTGCAGGTCCCTCATATCTTTGTCTTCTGTTGCTGTTGCTTCTTCTGATGTTGCTGTTCCTGTTGCTTCTACTGCTGTTGCTGTTGCTCCTACTGCTGTTGCTTCTACTTTTGTTGCTGTTGCTCCTACTGCTGTTCTTGTTGCTCCTACTGCTGTTCCTGTTGCTCCTACTGCTGTTCCTGTTGCTCCTACTGCTGTTGCTGTTGCTCCTACTGCTGTTGCTGTTGCTCCTACTGCTGTTGCTGTTGCTCCTACTGCTGTTGCTGTTGCTCCTACTGCTTTTGCTTCTTCTGATGTTGCTGTTCCTGTTGCTTTTACTTCTGTTGCTGTTGCTCCTACTGCTGTTGCTGTTGCTTCTACTGCTGTTGCTTTTACTTCTGTTGCTGTTGCTCCAACTGCTGTTCCTGTTGCTTCTACTGCTGTTGCTGTTGCTCCTACTGCTGTTGCTTCTACTGCTGTTGCTGTTGCTCCTACTGCTGTTGCTTCTACTTCTGTTGCTGTTGCTCCTACTGCTGTTGCTGTTGCTTCTACTGCTACTGCTGTTGCTGTTGCTCCTACTGCTGTTGCTTCTACTTCTGTTGCTGTTACTCCTACTGCTGTTCCTGTTGCTTCTACTGCTGTTGCTGTTGCTGCTACTGCTGTTGCTGTTGCTCCTACTGCTGTTCCTGTTGCTCCTACTGCTGTTGCTGTTGCTTCTGCTGTTGTTGCTGTTGCTCCTACTGCTGTTGCTTTTGCTCCTACTGCTGTTGCTGTTGCTCCTACTGCTGTTGCTGTTGCTCCTACTGCTGTAGCTGTTGTGCTCCTGCTGTAGCTGTTGTGCCGTTACTACTGTTGTTTTAACGTATATCTACCCAAACATTCTCATTTAAAGAAATTAATGTTTTTCTTATTTTAATTAATGTTTTTACTTGCCGTATTTTCCGGCATATAAGACGCGCTTCTTTCCCACAGAAAGTCTTGAAAAATCAGCCTGCGTCTTATATGCTCAAGGTCAGGGTCAGGGATAGGCTTTGGGTTACGCTTTAGCAGGTGTTTACTAACGTTACCTAACACCTGCTTGGAAACATCGTCTTACATATCTCACACACACACACACACATATATATATATATATATATATATATATATATATATATATATATATATATATATATATATATCGTGCGCCTTATATGCCGATGTTGGCAAATCTTCAGTCTCGGCAAATAACTTAATTCTGATTGAAAAGTCTTATCTGCTGACTTTGTTTAATATGTTCAATAAAAATATCTGTCTTCCCAGTCTTGCATATGTTGCTGATGTTTTTTGATTATATGTTTAAATTAACTTATAAAGTTCATTAATGTATGTATATAGATTTATATAGATGGGATAATGTTAGTGCCTATGGCAAAGTTTTTATCATGTTGAATAATGATATAAGTGGTATTATTATTATTATTATTATTATTATTATTATTATGGGAGCGTTAAACCCGTATGGAGGGGGTGGAAGGCATTTAGGCTTATATCAGGGAATTGGAGCCGAGATCCAATTCCCTGGATCAAGAGCCCCCTTACCAGCATCAGGGAGCCTTTCCCTTGAGGGGTACTTAAGTGGTAATAAATCATTGATCAGTTCTCCCCTAGTCGCACATTGATCACTGAAGCAGTGGCGATAACACCACTTGAGTACTTGTCTTGAGTAATTAAAGTAACCAACTTTGGCGGCACCTATCAGCAAGTGACATACCTAGATCATAATGTCATGCTCTCTCTCTCTCTCTCTCTCTCTCTCTCTCTCTCTCTCTCTCTCTCTCTCTCTCTCTCTCTCTCTCTCTCTCTCTCTCTCTCTCTCTCTCTCTCTCTCTCTCTCTCTCTCTCTCCCAATTGTTTTTGAATTGTTCTAGTCACAGTTTTATGAATTTCCTTCTAGATAATCATCCTTTATTTTAACAAAACAAATATTTACTCCAAAGAAAAAAACTCCATCGGCCAAATTAAGAAAAATTGTTTTAATGCTGAGTTTAAATTCTCAGAGTATATATATTTTTTTTTGAGACAAAGAAAGGCAAGAAAAGGATTGCTAAGTGCCATTTTCATCTAAAAGTTTGTTGCGATTAGGAAAATTTATTGGGTTAAAGTGTGTGTGTGTTTGTTTGTTTAAGGGCGATACATCTTCCATTAAGGTAATTGGAAGAGGGACGTCTTATCAGGGAAGCTCCCAGGTCGAGTGCTCTCCTATTTACTCTTGTTCACAATGCAGTGGTTAGTGTGTGGTGGTGCATCAGTGTGTGGTGTGTAGTGAGGGATGGTGGTGGTGCATCAGTGTGTGGTGTGTAGTGAGGGATGGTGGTGGTGCATCAGTGTGTGGTGTGTAGTGAGGGATGGTGGTGGTGCATCAGTGTAAGTGTGGTGTGTAGTGAGGGATGGTGGTGGTGCATCAGTGTGTGGTGTGTAGTGAGGGATGGTGGTGGTGCATCAGTGTAAGTGTGGTGTGTAGTGAGGGATGGTGGTGGTGCATCAGTGTGTGGTGTGTAGTGAGGGATGGTGGTGGTGCATCAGTGTAAGTGTGGTGTGTAGTGCGGGATGGTGGTGGTGCATCAGTGTGTGGTGTGTAGTGCGGGATGGTGGTGGTGCATCAGTGTGTGGTGTGTAGTGAGGGATGGTGGTGGTGCATCAGTGTGTGGTGTGTAGTGAGGGATGGTGGTGGTGCATCAGTGTGTGGTGTGTAGTGAGGGATGGTGGTGGTGCATCATTGTGTGTGTGTAGTGGGGATGGTGGTGGTGCATCAGTGTGTGGTGTGTAGTGAGGATGGTGGTGGTGCATCAGTGTGTGGTATGTAGTGAGGGATGGTGGTGGTGCATCAGTGTGTGGTGTGTAGTGAGGGATGGTGGTGGTGCATCAGTGTAAGTGTGGTGTGTAGTGAGGGATGGTGGTGGTGCATCAGTGTGTGGTGTGTAGTGAGGGATGGTGGTGGTGCATCAGTGTAAGTGTGGTGTGTAGTGAGGGATGGTGGTGGTGCATCAGTGTGTGGTGTGTAGTGAGGGATGGTGGTGGTGCATCAGTGTAAGTGTGGTGTGTAGTGCGGGATGGTGGTGGTGCATCAGTGTGTGGTGTGTAGTGCGGGATGGTGGTGGTGCATCAGTGTGTGGTGTGTAGTGAGGGATGGTGGTGGTGCATCAGTGTGTGGTGTGTAGTGAGGGATGGTGGTGGTGCATCAGTGTGTGGTGTGTAGTGAGGGATGGTGGTGGTGCATCAGTGTAAGTGTGGTGTGTAGTGAGGGATGGTGGTGGTGCATCAGTGTGTGGTGTGTAGTGAGGGATGGTGGTGGTGCATCAGTGTAAGTGTGGTGTGTAGTGAGGGATGGTGGTGGTGCATCAGTGTAAGTGTGGTGTGTAGTGAGGGATGGTGGTGGTGCATCAGTGTAAGTGTGGTGTGTAGTGAGGGATGGTGGTGGTGCATCAGTGTAAGTGTGGTGTGTAGTGAGGGATGGTGGTGGTGCATCAGTGTAAGTGTGGTGTGTAGTGAGGGATGGTGGTGATGTACTGAATGTGACGTGGTGCACTGAATGTGCGAGGTGGTTGTGGTGGTGGCGCACTGAATGTTAGACATAATGGTGCACTGAAAATGAGAGATGTTGGTGCACTGTGATTTATCATTCTTTCATTTTCTAGTTTGACAATGATTTAAAATATATAATTTACCTAACACTTTCACCTGTCTCCAGGAGTCTGTTATTATTATTATTATTATTATTATTATTATTATTATTATTATTATTATTATTATGACTACTACTACTACTACTCTACTCTCCCAGCTACTGCTACTCTCTCACTGCTCTCTGCTACTACTACTACTCTCTCTACTGCTACTCACTCTACTACTGCTGCTGCACTCTGCCACTGCATGCTGCATCTGCTCTCCTGCTGCTGCTGCTGCTGCTGCTGCTGCATCGCTGCTACTGCTCTGCTACTGCTCATGCTGCTGCTGCCTGCTGCTGCTGCTGCTGCTGCTGCTGACTGCTGCTGCTGCTGCTGCTGCTGCTGCTGCTGCTGCTGCTGCTGCTGCTGCTGCTGCTGCTGCTGCTGCCTGCTGCTGTGCTGCTGCACTGCTGCTGCTACTGCTGCTCTGCTGCTGCCTGCTGCTGCTGACTGCTGCTGCTGCTGCCTGCTGTCTACTGCTGCTGCTGCTGCTGCTGCTGACTGCTGCTGCTGCCTGCTGCTGCTCTGCTGCTGCCTGCTGCTGCTACTGCTCTGCTCTGCTACTACTGCTCTACTGCTCTGCTACCCTGCTCTGCACTCCACTGCACTGCTACTACTCTCACTCTCTACTACTACTACTACTACTACTACTACTACTACTATTGGGAAAATAAGGAAAAGGTGACTAGTGTACGTATGTGGTGTGGAATTGTAGAGAAACTGGAATTGCAGGGTTTGTTGCACTCTTTCCACAATGCAATGGTTGTATTTCAATTGATTACTGGTTTTAACTTCGTGATTTGTCTGCTGCAGTGAACCATCAGTGGTGTTGTGTAGGTCTGTGATGGATTCATGCAGTGAACCATCCATGGTATTGTGAAGGACCCATGCAGTGAACCATCCATGGTATTGTGAAGGACCCATGCAGTGAACCATCCATGGTATTGTGAAGGACCCATGCAGTGAACCATCCATGGTATTGTGAAGGACCCATGCAGTGAACCACCCATGGTGTTGTGAAGGACCCATGCAGTGAACCATCCATGGTATTGTGAAGGACCCATGCAGTGAACCACCCATGGTATTGTGAAGGACCCATGCAATGAACCACCCATGGTGTTGTGAAGGACCCATGCAGTGAACCATCCATGGTGTTGTGAAGGACCCATGCAATGAACCACCCATGGTGTTGTGAAGGACCCATGCAGTGAACCACCCATGGTATTGTGAAGGACCCATGCAATGAACCACCCATGGTGTTGTGAAGGACCCATGCAATGAACCACCCATGGTGTTGTGAAGGACCCATGCAGTGAACCACCCATGGTATTGTGAAGGACCCATGCAATGAACCACCCATGGTGTTGTGAAGGACCCATGCAGTGAACCACCCATGGTGTTGTGAAGGACCCATGCAGTGAACCATCCATGGTGTTGTGAAGGACCCATGCAGTGAACCACCCATGGTGTTGTGAAGGACCCATGCAGTGAACCACCCATGGTGTTGTGAAGGACCCATGCAGTGAACCATCCATGGTGTTGTGAAGGACCCATGCAATGAACCACCCATGGTGTTGTGAAGGACCCATGCAGTGAACCATCCATGGTGTTGTGAAGGACCCATGCAGTGAACCACCCATGGTATTGTGAAGGACCCATGCAGTGAACCACCCATGGTGTTGTGAAGGACCCATGCAGTGAACCATCCATGGTATTGTGAAGGACCCATGCAGTGAACCACCCATGGTATTGTGAAGGACCCATGCAATGAACCACCCATGGTGTTGTGAAGGACCCATGCAGTGAACCACCCATGGTGTTGTGAAGGACCCATGCAGTGAACCATCCATGGTGTTGTGAAGGACCCATGCAGTGAACCACCCATGGTGTTGTGAAGGACCCATGCAGTGAACCACCCATGGTGTTGTGAAGGACCCATGCAGTGAACCATCCATGGTGTTGTGAAGGACCCATGCAATGAACCACCCATGGTGTTGTGAAGGACCCATGCAGTGAACCATCCATGGTGTTGTGAAGGACCCATGCAGTGAACCACCCATGGTATTGTGAAGGACCCATGCAGTGAACCACCCATGGTGTTGTGAAGGACCCATGCAGTGAACCATCCATGGTATTGTGAAGGACCCATGCAGTGAACCACCCATGGTATTGTGAAGGACCCATGCAGTGAACCACCCATGGTGTTGTGAAGGACCCATGCAGTGAACCACCCATGGTATTGTGAAGGACCCATGCAGTGAACCACCCATGGTGTTGTGAAGGACCCATGCAGTGAACCACCCATGGTGTTGTGAAGGACCCATGCAGTGAACCACCCATGGTGTTGTGAAGGACCCATGCAGTGAACCACCCATGGTGTTGTGAAGGACCCATGCAGTGAACCACCCATGGTGTTGTGAAGGACCCATGCAGTGAACCACCCATGGTGTTGTGAAGGACCCATGCAGTGAACCACCCATGGTGTTGTGAAGGACCCATGCAGTGAACCACCCATGGTGTTGTGAAGGACCCATGCAGTGAACCACCCATGGTGTTGTGAAGGACCCATGCAGTGAACCACCCATGGTGTTGTGAAGGACCCATGCAGTGAACCACCCATGGTGTTGTGAAGGACCCATGCAGTGAACCACCCATGGTGTTGTGAAGGACCCATGCAGTGAACCACCCATGGTGTTGTGAAGGACCCATGCAGTGAACCACCCATGGTGTTGTGAAGGACCCATGCAGTGAACCACCCATGGTGTTGTGAAGGACCCATGCAGTGAACCACCCATGGTGTTGTGAAGGACCCATGCAGTGAACCATCCATGGTGTTGTGAAGGACCCATGCAGTGAACCACCCATGGTGTTGTGAAGGACCCATGCAGTGAACCACCCATGGTGTTGTGAAGGACCCGTCCAGGGCTTCGTCAATGATAAAAAAAATGGAATGTGGCTCGAACAAACAGTTGGAAAAAAGGCATAAAATGGCAACACTGTAGAAAATGTTTCGGTCCTGGACTCTGGTCACTCTAAATGTTTCGGTCCTGGACTCTGGTCACTCTAAATGTTTCGGTTCTGGACTCTGGTCACTCTAAATGTTTCGGTCCTGGACTCTGGTCACTCTAAATGTTTCGGTTCTGGACTCTGGTCACTCTAAATGTTTCGGTCCTGGACTCTGGTCACTCTAAATGTTTCGGTCCTGGATTCTGGTCACTCTAAATGTTTCGGTTCTGGACTCTGGTCACTCTAAATGTTTCGGTCCTGGACTCTGGTCACTCTAAATGTTTCGGTCCTGGACTCTGGTCACTCTAAATGTTTCGGTTCTGGACTCTGGTCACTCTAAATGTTTCGGTCCTGGATTCTGGTCACTCTAAATGTTTCGGTTCTGGACTCTGGTCTTTCTAAATGTTTCGGTCCTGGACTCTGGTCATTCTAAGTGTCACACTTGCAATGATTAATAGAATGTTCAAGTGTTTGAATGCTTTTTCCTCTTTTTGGACACCCAGTGTTGTGGTTAAGTTGGTGGGTGTCCAGTATAGTCAGCCGCCCATAGTTGTGGTTAAGTTGGTGGGTGTCCAGTATAGTCAGCCGCCCATAGTTGTGGTTAAGTTGGTGGGTGTCCAGTATAGTCAGCCGCCCATAGTTGTGGTTAAGTTGGTGGGTGTCCAGTATAGTCAGCCGTCCATAGTTGTGGTTAAGTTGGTGGGTGTCCAGTATAGTCAGCCGCCCATAGTTGTGGTTAAGTTGGTGGGTGTCCAGTATAGTCAGCCGCTCATAGTTGTGGTTAAGTTGGTGGGTGTCCAGTACAGTCAGCCGCCCATAGTTGTGGTTAAGTTGGTAGGTGTCCAGTGTAGTCAGCCTCCCACAGTCTTGAGTAAGCTGGTGGGTGTCCAGTGTAGTCAGCCGCCCACAGTCTTGAGTAAGTTGGTGGGTGTCCAGTGTAGTCAGCCTCCCACAGTCTTGAGAAAGCTGGTGGGTGTCCAGTGTAGTCAGCCGCCCACAGTCTTGGGTAAGTTGGTGGGTGTCCAGTGTAGTCAGCCTCCCACAGTCTTGGGTAAGTTGGTGGGTGTCCAGTGTAGTCAGCCGCCCACAGTCTTGGGTAAGTTGGTGGGTGTCCAGTGTAGTCAGCCTCCCACAGTCTTGAGAAGCTGTTGGGTGTCCAGTGTAGTCAGCCGCCCACAGTCTTGAGTAAGCTGGTGGGTGTCCAGTGTAGTCAGCCTCCCACAGTTTTGAGTAAGCTGGTGGGTGTCCAGTGTAGTCAGCCTCCCACAGTCTTGGGTAAGCTGGTGGGTGTCCAGTGTAGTCAGCCTCCCACAGTCTAGGGTAAGCTGGTAGGTGTCCAGTGTAGTCAGCCTCCCACAGTCTTGGGTAAGCTGGTGGGTGTCCAGTGTAGTCAGCCTCCCACAGTCTTGGGTAAGCTGGTAGGTGTCCAGTGTAGTCAGCCTCCCACAGTCTTGGGTAAGCTGGTGGGTGTCCAGTGTAGTCAGCCTCCCACAGTCTTTGGGTAAGCTGGTGGGTGTCCAGTGTAGTCAGCCTCCCACAGTCTTGGGTAAGCTGGTGGGTGTCCAGTGTAGTCAGCCTCCCATAGTCTTGGGTAAGCTGGTGGGTGTCCAGTGTAGTCAGCCTCCCACAGTCTTGGGTAAGCTGGTGGGTGTCCAGTGTAGTCAGCCTCCCACAGTCTTGGGTAAGCTGGTAGGTGTCCAGTGTAGTCAGCCTCCCACAGTCTTGGGTAAGCTGGTGGGTGTCCAGTGTAGTCAGCCGCCCACAGTCTTGGGTAAGCTGGTGGGTGTCCAGTGTAGTCAGCCTCCCACAGTCTTGGGTAAGCTGGTAGGTGTCCAGTGTAGTCAGCCTCCCACAGTCTTGGGTAAGCTGGTAGGTGTCCAGTGTAGTCAGCCTCCCACAGTCTTGGGTAAGCTGGTAGGTGTCCAGTGTAGTCAGCCTCCCACAGTCTTGGGTAAGCTGGTGGGTGTCCAGTGCAGTCAGCCTCCCACAGTCTTGGGTAAGCTGGTAGGTGTCCAGTGTAGTCAGCCTCCCACAGTCTTGGGTAAGCTGGTGGGTGTCCAGTGTAGTCAGCCTCCCACAGTCTTGGGTAAGCTGGTGGGTGTCCAGTGTAGTCAGCCTCCCACAGTCTTGGGTAAGCTGGTGGGTGTCCAGTGTAGTCAGCCTCCCACAGTCTTGGGTAAGCTGGTAGGTGTCCAGTGTAGTCAGCCTCCCACAGTCTTGGGTAAGCTGGTGGGTGTCCAGTGCAGTCAGCCTCCCACAGTCTTGGGTAAGCTGGTAGGTGTCCAGTGTAGTCAGCCTCCCACAGTCTTGGGTAAGCTGGTAGGTGTCCAGTGTAGTCAGCCTCCCACAGTCTTGGGTAAGCTGGTGGGTGTCCAGTGTAGTCAGCCTCCCACAGTCTTGGGTAAGCTGGTGGGTGTCCAGTGTAGTCAGCCTCCCACAGTCTTGGGTAAGCTGGTGGGTGTCCAGTGCAGTCAGCCTCCCACAGTCTTGGGTAAGCTGGTAGGTGTCCAGTGTAGTCAGCCTCCCACAGTCTTGGGTAAGCTGGTAGGTGTCCAGTGTAGTCAGCCTCCCACAGTCTTGGGTAAGCTGGTGGGTGTCCAGTGTAGTCAGCCTCCCACAGTCTTGGGTAAGCTGGTAGGTGTCCAGTGTAGTCAGCCTCCCACAGTCTTGGGTAAGCTGGTAGGTGTCCAGTGTAGTCAGCCTCCCACAGTCTTGGGTAAGCTGGTGGGTGTCCAGTGTAGTCAGCCTCCCACAGTCTTGGGTAAGTCCGTAAATGGCCTCGAAAAATTATTATCATATTTGATTGTGTTGGAGAGAGAGGAACGACTCGTGGCGGCAGAGGAAGAGAAATTAGGACAAGTTCAGGGGTGTTTAGCCGACCTTAATGTTACCTCCGGGAACTTGCTGCCCTGGCCACCCCGAGTGATGGGTGGGTGGGCGGTCGCACCATGAGGATGGGAAGGTGGGCGGCCACCACCACCCCTTGAGTGACAGTTGGGTGGTCTGCCACTACCACCCCCTGAGAGTAATATAACCCCAAACCCTAAGGGAAGATCCAAGTTTACTCCTTATATAAGTACAGTGAATTATATGTGAATTATAATCAAAGTTCGATGAAGTAACTCGATAAGATTTTAGAAACACAAACATGGAAGGATAACAGAAGCAAACAGTGAAAAGTGAAAGAAATTGTAAATTTGAGAAAATATAACAGAAACTCGTAAACCGGTTCACAAACATTATCATACTGCACACTCGTTACCATACTATAATAAACTAATGGGATGTTTAACGAAACCTCAGACATTCTGTACCATTTATTTTTCTTCATAAGCATGTCAATCATTCTTGATGGGCATATCCATCATTCCACAGGGACCCACCCCTCATTCTACACGAACCAGTTGACCATTCTACAAAACTCATCATTCAATTCAAACCTGTTGATGATTCTTCATGAATCAGAGTACACAGTACTTTATCCACACAGCTGTGGCTGTGTGGATAAAGTACTGTGTACTCTGATGCCGAGTTTGCAGGTTCGAATCCTGCTGTGGACGTTACCTGGTTACCTGGAGGTTACCTGGAGGTTATTCCGGGGATCAACGCCCCCGCGGCCCGGTCCATGACCAGGCCTCCCGATGGATCAGGGCCTGATCAACTAGGCTGTTACTGCTGCCCGCACGCAATCCAACGTACGAGCCACAGCCCGGCTGATCCGGCACGTAGATATAATGTTTGTACATAACTTCGCCAGTTTGCGAATTGTTATGCATAAACCAGTTGTAAACACGGAATCTTGATTTCTGGCAGTGGATGATGCGATGGAGATCATATAGCAGAAATATAGTTACCAGAGAAGGTAACAACACGTTCAGGGTGGAAGTTGGGCGAGTCACCATTTTGAAGCTTAGATATCAGACGACTTCAGAAGTTACTTCAGAGAGATGTTAACCTGAGCGTGAAGCTAGCATGGTACGTGGTGACTGTAATGATGAAGACAGACTTATTTATACTTACCTGGAGTAGTGTCGCTTCTGTGTGACGAGGAGTGATATGTCTGGTACAGTAGGCAGGCGAGACTTCACTAAGACGTGCCGACACACTCGTAGAGCAAGACATGCCGACACACACGTGGACTAAGACGTGCCGACACACTCGTAGAGCAAGACATGCCTACACACACGTGGACTAAGACGTGCCGACACACTCGTAGAGCAAGACATGCCTACACACACGTGGACTAAGACGTGCCGACACACTCGTAGAGCAAGACATGCCGACACACGTGGACTAAGACGTGCCGACACACTCGTAAAGCAAGACATGCCGACACACACGTGGACTAAGACGTGCCGACACACTCGTAGAGCAAGACATGCCGACACACACGTGGACTAAGACGTGCCGACACACTCGTAGAGCAAGACATGCCGACACACGTGGACTAAGACGTGCCGACACACTCGTAGAGCAAGACATGCCGACACACACGTGGACTAAGACGTGCCGACACACTCGTAGAGCAAGACATGCCGACACACGTGGACTAAGACGTGCCGACACACTCGTAGAGCAAGACATGCCGACACACACGTGGACTAAGACGTGCCGACACACTCGTAGAGCAAGACATGCCTACACACACGTGGACTAAGACGTGCCGACACACTCGTAGAGCAAGACATGCCGACACACGTGGACTAAGACGTGCCGACACACTCGTAGAGCAAGACATGCCGACACACACGTGGACTAAGACGTGCCGACACACACGTGGACTAAGACATGCCGACACACGTGGACTAAGACGTGCCGACACACTCGCGGCTTCCACCAGCAATCAGCTGTGTGGAAGAAGTAAATACAAGGCTGGCTGACACACGTAGAGAAGTGAAGACATAAATAGCATATAGAAAGTATCCAGAACACTTTGAGAGAGAGAGAGTGTTCATCCTCTGCGTCCAACAGCTGACTCCAGCTGTCACTGGCTGAAAGAAAGCACAGCCGTTACCATAAAGACAGAAAAATAAAACCCTGACAGAAGTCTGAAGACCATTTCTAAAGGAATAAATATAAAAACATTAATTTAGCTACATTAATAGACAGGGATCGAGAAAGTCAAAATAGGTCACAGCTGTAAGAAGTTATAACAGGTCACAGCTGTAAGAAGTTAAAACAGGTAACAGCTGTAAAAAGTTAAAACGGGTCACAGATGTAAAAGTCAAAACAGATCACAGCTGTAAAAAAAAAAGTCAAAACAGGTCACAGCTGTAAAAAAAAAGTCAAAACAGGTCACAGCTGTAAAAAAGTGAAAACAGATAAGAACTGTAAAAAGGGAAATAACGCAGAATTAAAATGAACTGGATAACACAGAATGATATCCAGAAGCAGTGAGAGAACCAGGAAATAACTGACCTAGACAGTCTCCCACGTTACCGGCCACTCAACAGGGTGTTTCCTGAGGGCCACACACAGTAATTAGGTCCGCCAATGGTTCTCCATCCTCGGGTATGGGATGAAGTGTGCGGGTCTGATACAGTGCCTTGGCTTACCCCTCTTGCTGACACAACAGGAACGGATGGAACCCCGCTCATCTCTTCTTATACCCGCACATCTCTTCTTATACCCGCACATCTCTTCTTATACCCGCACATCTCTTATTCACTTGTTTATAGAGTAACGTACTCTATAAACAAGTAAATATCCAACAAACAAACAACCTGCACCAGTCATACATTCACTATGATGCGCAAACGAACTTGTTCCCTTGTACCCCCTGTTTGGTGGGTGCAAACAACGTTGTTTCTTCACACCTCCCTGTTTGGTGGGTGGGTGTGTGTGTGTGTGTGTGCGTGTGTGTGTGTGTGTGTGTGTGTGTGTGTGCGTGTGTGTGTGTGTGTACTCACCTATTTGTACTCACCTATTTGTGGTTGCAGGGGTCGAGTCCTAGCTCCTGGCCCCGCCTCTTCACCGGTTGCTACTAGACCCTCTCTCTCCCCGCTCCATGAGCTTTATCAAACCTCGTCTTAAAACTGTGTATGGTTCCTGCCTCCACTACGTCATTTTCTAGGCTATTCCACTGCCTTACAACTCTATGACTGAAGAAATACTTCCTACTATCTCTCTGACTCATTTGTGTCTTCAACTTCCAATTGTGGCCTCTTGTTTCTGTGTCCCCTCCCTGGAACATCCTGTCCTTGTCCACCTTGTCTATTCCACGCAGTATTTTATATGTCGTTATCATGTCTCCCCTGACCCTCCTGTCCTCCAGTGTCGTCAGGCCGATTTCCCTTAATCTTTCTTCATAGGACATTCCCCTTAGCTCTGGAACTAACCTTGTTGTGTGTGTGTGTGTGTGTGTGTGTGTGTGTGTGTGTGTGTGTGTGTGTGTGTGTGTGTGTGTGTGTGTGTGTGTGTGTGTGTGTGTGTGTGTGTGTGTGTGTGTGTGTGCGTGTGTCCGCCCCTATCCCGCTGAATGATGGGGTGAGTGGTCACCCATCCTTGTAAGCATGGGTGAATGTGCAGCTAAGGTGATTACTACAATTTAATGCATAATCCTGCAAGTAAATCATCATTCATTGTATTGAAGATTAATATCATTAATAATAATAATACTAATAATAATTATAATAATTTATTTTTTGCAATATACAGGGTTCGGATAGAATGAGGGACGATTTTAGCAAAGAATGCCATTCGGATTCGTGAAGATTGATGGAAGGGTTCGTGTAGAATGACTAAAAGGTTCGTGTAGAATGATTAAAGGGTTCGTGTAGAATGACTAGAAGGTTCGTGTAGAATGATTAAAGGGTTCGTGTAGAATGACTAAAAGGTTCGTGTAGAATGACTAAAAGGTTCTTGTAGAATAACGAACGGGTTGAGGTAGAATGATGGACGGATTTGTGTAGAATAATGGAGTTTTTGAAGAACGATTCGCCGGTTTATGAAGAATGATTGATGGGCTCATATAGAATAGTAGACGAGTTGATGTAGAATGATGAACGGGTTTCTGAAGAATTTTAAATGACTTCTTGAAGAACGCTGGAATGATTTACTAGTTTGTAGAGAATTTTGTAGTTTCGTGAAGAATGATCTACGGATTCGTTAGAGGAGGGCGGGCGGGTTCGTGGCAGAGGATGAACATGTCATGCACACGAATGGAAATACCAACAGTCACATCCAAGCCTTACGAACGAATTCAACAACGAATTATACACACGAAAGGACAAAAAAATCGATCAGCTATAGAAGCAGAAAAGAAACAATAAAGAGAACAAGTGGGCCTAAACATTGTTATAGGCTTCGTTTGATGGTATGGGTATCGGCCTAAAAGTGAGGATCGGTACTGCCAGAAGTTTTGGTATCGTACCATGCCTAGAAACAGTAGTTAATCTGGTATCATATCATGTCTAGAAGTAGGAGCTAATTATTCAAAAGGGAAGAGCAAGCGAGCGAGAGAGAGGGAGAGAGAGAGAGGAAGGGAGAGAGGAAGAGAGAGAGAGGTGGATCTGTGGAGAAAGTTTTGTCTGAGTTTGGGCAGACAGGTTCGTGAGGATGGTGGAGGCATCAATGTTTCAGGGAGGGTCAAGCCTGGAGTGAAGAAAAGGGGATGGAGGAAGAGAGGGATAGAAGCGCAGCAGAGAAGGAACGAGGAGACGGAGGCCAGGGAAGAGGACTAGCAAGACGGAGGAAAAGGAGGTGTTGAGAACAGTGAAACAGGAGAGAGAGAGAGAGATCAGAGAATGAGGTGAGGGAAGGAGAAGCGGAAGAAAAAGAAGGGCATTGCGAATAATGGAAGGGGAGAGAATGGGATGAGAGAGAGACTGAGATACGAGGAAAAGGCGATAAGGGGATTGAGGACAGTGGATGGGGTGAGGGTAGGGACCGAGGTGTGAGGAAAAGGAGAGAAGTGGAATGGAATCAGGGAGAGGATGAAATAAAATCAGAGAGAGGATGAAACAGAATCAGGGAGAGGATGGAATAGAATGAGGGAGATTATGGAATATAACCAGGGAGATGATGGAATAAAATTAGGGAGATTATGGAATATAACCAGGGAGATGATGGAATAAAATTAGGGAGATTATGGAATATAACCAGGGAGATGATGGAATAAAATTAGGGAGATTATGGAATAGAATGAAGGAGATAATGGAAGAATCTGGGAGATAATGGAATAGAATCACGGAAAGAATGAAATAGAATTATGGAGAGGATGATATAGAATCAGGGAGAGGATGGAAGAGAATCACGGAGATGAAATAGAATCAGGGAGAGGATGAAATAAAATCAGGGAGAGGATGGAGAGAATGTGGAGGGGAAGAGAGAAGGCGAATAAGACGAGAGATGGAAGAAGAGAGGGGGATATTAGTTATGGAAGTGAGGGGAAGGAAGGGATTTTGGAGGGGAGAGGTTACGGAAGGAAATAAAAGGGGAGGGGGAGGGTGCCTGAGGGGGGTTACAGGGGGAGGGGAAGGGAGGGGACAATGAAAAATGAACATTGTGAATAAGGAATTCGACTTTAGGACTGTGAGAGTTGGTGTTGACATTTATGCTGAAGATATTTCTTTACTCAATGTCTCACTGTTGAACCCATGTTACTGCTGGGAAAATGTTCTCTCTCTCTCTCTCTCTCTCTCTCTCTCTCTCTCTCTCTCTCTTTTTTTTTTTTTTTTTTTTTTTTTTTTTTTTTTTTTTTTTTTTTTTTTTTTTTTTTTTTTTTTTTTTTACACAGGGTTTGACAAGGTTAAGGATCCCTAGCTTTATTGACAGCTATATTACAGGTTAAGGATTCCTAACTTTATTGGCAAGCTAAGAGCTGTTACCTACATCAGCTCATTTGAAAGCATTTTTATTGTTATGAGACATACAAGTACGGGACAGGATGAAGTTGGAGCCATCTGTGGGCCAGCATTTTCATTTGATCAACTGACTTTATCTCGTTGATATCATTATGCTGTACGAATGTGTTCCATACTCGAGTCATCCTGGGTATGTATGATCTCAGATGGAGTGATGTTCTGGAGCCAGAGTGAAGGGTACAGCCAGAGTGAAGTTGCTGCTTTCTGCCCGTCTTGTGGCATAAAAGCTTGTTTCACGCTGTCCTCGAAGTGGATCCAAGTGTGGTACTTTAACAATATTGGCCTTGTACATAACAGTAAGACCACCCACATCCCTCCTGTGTTGAAGGCTCTGCTGAAATGACAGATCTATCCAGGATGGGTCCAGGCGAGAGATGAGACGTCTTGCTCTGTTCTCCACTCTGTCAAGCAGTCGAAGATGAGAGGGAGGGGGTAGGCAAACTAAGAAAGTGGGGCATACTCAAGGTGTGAGTGTACTTGTGCCTCGTACAGAATCTTGCAACCCCTACTGTCAAGCAGATGCGAGATACGGCGAAGTGCTGTAAGCTTCCTGGCTGCCTTGTTTGCAAGATTTACAACATGGTTCTTCATGGAGTCAAATTTAACCCAAGGATATCAACTTCTTCTCCAGGTGCCAACATCCTCCCATTCATCCTTACTACTGCACCAGCATTACCATCATGGTGCCTAGAGACGATCATCATTTGCGTTTTCTCAGGTGCAAATGTTACTTGCCATCTATTTCCCCAAGCTGATATAGCTCTCAGCTGGTGATTGATGTAGCTTAGAGCAGCTGGCATTTCTTCTCTTGGATAAGTGAATGTCAGTGTACAGTCGTCTGCATATGCATGTGATTCTGGGATGAGATGAAGAAGGTCGTTGAAGTAGACATTCCATAACAATGGTCCCAGCACGCTTCCTTGTGGAACACTTGCCCCAATAGGATGTCTTGCTGATTCCGTTCCATTGAGAACTACACTTAGAGATCTACCATGAAGGTAATCACTGAGGAGACATAGCGTAGAGCCTGCAATTCCCAGTGCTTGAAGTTTTGCTAAGAGGCCCTGGTGCCACACCCGGTCGAAAGCGCCAGCAATGTCCAGTGCTACCACACAGCTGACTTTGGATTCATCCAGTGACTGGTGCCACTTAGTGGAGAGGTTTAACAACAGATCAGCAGCAGAGTAACCTTTCCTGAAGCCATATTTACGATCACAAAGTAGTGAGTGGTAGTCAAAAAACTCTGTCATTTGTCTTGAGATTATTGTCTCAAGGATCTTACCAGTGATTGACAGGAGTGACACTGGTCTGTAGTTGCTGATATCTGCTCTGCTCTTCTTTTTGTGAACAGGGACTACATTTGCCTCTTTCCACAGAGAGGGCCATTTACACTGTACTAGGCAGTACTGAAAGATGCGAGTTAGAGGTGTGCTAGCTGGTTTGCACATCTTCTCAGCAATCTTGGGCTCAACTTGTCTGGGCCCACAGCCTTTTCTTGGTCAAGCGATTTAAGAAGGAAATGTACCTCCTCCTGCCTTATTGTCACCACTGACAGTTTTGACACAGTTCTTGCAGCTAGCCAAGGAGGGTACCTTGCTGGATCAGGAACTTGCATTTTGGTAGCAAAGTGTTCAGCAAAGAGGTCCGCCTTCTCTTGACTACTAGTAGAGGTGGTCCCATCCTGTCGATTTAGAGGTGGAATGAGTTCATCAGGCAGATAACCTTGTCTGTCCTTGACCAGGGACCACCAGGTTTTGGAGCCTACCCTACCTGATGCTAGCTTTCTTTTAGTGTCCACCTCCCATTTAGCAATGACCCACTTTTGAACGTCACCCATATGTCTACAGGCTTGCCTGTGCAAGTTCCTGTTATAGGTGGTAGGATGTCTCTTATACCTTCGCCATGCTTTGTACTTAGCAGTAGCAGCCTCTCTAAAACGAAAGCCAAACCAAGGCTGATCTGTAGGCTTCGTCACATATTGCCGGTGAGGAATGTGTTCTTGTTGTAGATTAAGGATGTGTCCAGTGAAGGCTTTCACTTGGTTGTCAACATCCCCTTGGAGAAGAGCATTCCAATCGGTGGTGGGGAGCTCAGAGCAAAGGGCTGGCCAATTACCTCTTTCCCATAGCCAGGTTGTGCGTGTGGACTCCTCACCTCGTTCTGTTGGGATCTTAAGTGTCGTAAAAACAGCCTTGTGGTCAGACGATCCAACATAGCCGAGGGGTTGACAAGTGACTATGCCTTCTGCCAGATCACTCACTACTGGGTCAAGGGAGGAGTCAGAGATGTGAGTAGGGAAATCAACAAAGTTTCTCATGTCAAATACTACAAGAAGGTCATCAAAGTCCTTCTGTATAAGGTGCTGGTTGAGGTCACCAACAATTATGATATGTTGACAGTTGTGTTGTAGCAGAAGGGAGTCCATATTTTCCATTAGGAAGTCGATGGGGTCTGCATGTTGCCACTGAGGTCTTTACATTGCACATGCTAGTACAGAGGTACTAGTGTTTATGCAGAGCTTGAAGAACATCATTTCAAGATGTGTAGGGGTGGCAACATCAATGTGCTGGGCATGAACACTTTTAGAGAAGCACACAGCAACACCTCCTCCTTGCCCTTGCCTGTCTCTTCTCATCCATGAGGTGTAGCCAGCAATTCTTGCAAAATTTTCTGGAGTCCTGTCATCCAAAAATGTTTCAACAACAGCTATCATGTCGGGACGTCGAGTGTTCACAAAACTATGTGTGAGCTCTCCAATATTAGTAATGAAACCTCTAATGTTGGCCGACAGGATGCTGATAGACTGGCTCCTCATGATGATGTGGTCAGCTTGAGGTGGTGGGTGTGTAGGGAATGTAAAGTGCCTGCCCTTGAGAGAGGTGGGGTACTGAGGTAGCTGAAGGGATGTAGGTCTGTGGTCTTGTATAAGACACAATGCCACCTGCTGGGCGGATTTGAACCTGACTGCATTGTACCAACGAGTCCCTATCTTTATAAGGCTCTGGTGGCCTGGTGGTTAACGCTCTCGCTTCACACGGTGAGGGCCTGGGTTCGATTCCCAGCCAGAGTAGAAACATTGGACGTGTTTCTTTCCACCTGTTGTCTATGTTCCCCATCAGTAAAATGGGTACCTGGGTGTTAGTCGACTGGTGTGGGTCGCATCCTGGGACACTGACCTAAGGAGGCCTGGTCACTGACCGGGCCGCGGGGGCGTTGACCCCCGGAACTCTCTCCAGGTAAACTCCAGGTATTCTGAGTCAAGCACAGTAAGTGTTCCCGGGAATGTGATAGGATATCCCTCGCTCTGTACTAATAGCGGGATTCCTTGGTGTAGTGAGCTAGAGTACCATAAAGCTGGGTATCTTTATTGATGAAAGAGTTGGGTATCTTTATTGGTGGAGCAGTTGGGTATCTTTATTGATGGAACATCTGGGTATCTTTATTGATGAAACAGTTGGGTATCTTTATTGATGAAACAGTTGGGTATCTTTATTGGTGGAGCAGTTGGGTATCTTTATTGATGAAACAGTTGGGTATCTTTATTGATGAAACAGTTGGGTATCTTTATTGATGAAACAGTTGGGTATCTTTATTGATGAAACAGTTGGGTATCTTTATTGATGGAACAGTTGGGTATCTTTATTGATGAAACAGTTGGGTATCTTTATTGATGGAACAGTTGGGTATCTTTATTGATGAAAGAGTTGGGTATCTTTATTGGTGGAGCAGTTGGGTATCTTTATTGATGAAACAGTTGGGTATCTTTATTGATGGAACAGTTGGGTATCTTTATTGATGGAACAGTTGGGTATCTTTATTGATGGAACAGTTGGGTATCTTTATTGATGAAACAGTTGGGTATCTTTATTGATGGAACAGTTGGGTATCTTTATTGATGAAACAGTTGGGTATCTTTATTGGTGGAGCAGTTGGGTATCTTTATTGATGGAACATCTGGGTATCTTTATTGATGAAACAGTTGGGTATCTTTATTGGTGGAGCAGTTGGGTATCTTTATTGATGAAAGAGTTGGGTATCTTTATTGGTGGAGCAGTTGGGTATCTTTATTGGTGGAGCAGTTGGGTATCTTTATTGATGGAACAGTTGGGTATCTTTATTGATGAAACAGTTGGGTATCTTTATTGGTGGAGCAGTTGGGTATCTTTATTGATGGAACAGTTGGGTATCTTTATTGATGGAACAGTTGGGTATCTTTATTGATGGAACAGTTGGGTATCTTTATTGATGGAACAGTTGGGTATCTTTATTGATGGAACAGTTGGGTATCATTATTGATGAAACAGTTGGGTATCTTTATTGGTGGAGCAGTTGGGTATCTTTATTGATGGAACATCTGGGTATCTTTATTGATGAAACAGTTGGGTATCTTTATTGATGAAACAGTTGGGTATCTTTATTGATGAAACAGTTGGGTATCTTTATTGATGGAACAGTTGGGTATCTTTATTGATGAAACATCTGGGTATCTTTATTGATGAAACAGTTGGGTATCTTTATTGATGAAACAGCTGGGTATCTTTATTGATGAAACAGCTGGGTATCTTTATTGATGAAACATCTGGGTATCTTTATTGATGAAACATCTGGGTATCTTTATTAATGAAACAGCTGGGTATCTTTATTAATGAAACAGCTGGGTATCTTTATTGATGAAACATCTGGGTATCTTTATTAATGAAACATCTGGGTATCTTTATTAATGAAACATCTGGGTATCTTTATTGATGAAACATCTGGGTATCTTTATTAATGAAACATCTGGGTATCTTTATTAATGAAACATCTGGGTATCTTTATTGATGAAACATCTGGGTATCTTTATTAATGAAACATCTGGGTATCTTTATTAATGAAACATCTGGGTATCTTTATTGATGAAACATCTGGGTATCTTTATTGATGAAACATCTGGGTATCTTTATTAATGAAACATCTGGGTATCTTTATTGATGAAACATCTGGGTATCTTTATTGATGAAACGTTTCGCCTACACAGTAGGCTTCTTCAGCAAAATACAAAGGGATCAGAAATAGTGAAATAAAGATGGTGTAATCAGTCCAGCAACCCTGGAGAAATTTTTTTTAATAATAATGTCAATCTTTATTTCTACAAGAAGATGTACAACTTATACAGACCATAGCTGACATCACTGACCTATTATATAGAAAACTCCTGGTTATGAAGAGCATTTCTGCGAAATTTGGACAGTTTTGTCCCCAGGATGCGACCCAGACCAGTCCACTAACACTCGGGTACCAGGGATGGAACCACGGTCTTCAGTGTGTGAGGTAACAGTTGTGTTTGTAGATGAATGGTTCAGAGAACCGACATGTTGACATATTTTATCAACATGTCGGTTCTCTGAACCATTCATCTACAAACCTGTCAGACACTGCAACTCCTTGGGATCTTAATACTTAGGAATTCTTCGCTTGCCTAATTCTTGGGCACGACCTACTTCCACATTGAACAAATGTGACACCACCTATGACTGCTGCACCTCTCCTGCCATACGGTTTATATGCTGCTTCTCCGCTCATCTGCCGTATTCTACTCAAGATTGATGGACTGAACACATCGACTCAAGGTTGAGGGACTGATTACCTCATTCTACTCCTGTTCTTCAAGTTTCTCCTATGTATGGACTGATGAAGCCACTGTGTGGCGAAACGTTTCCTCAATAAAGATACCCAAGAGTTGCACATGTGTCTAATTTATCAACAGTTGTGTTACACGTCAATTTACAGCCATGTCCTTGCACAATATATTAATATTCTCCTCCTTCAAAATATAGTAGTGTCAGGGTTGTCATTAATAATGTAAAATCTTTAGGGCACTTAAATTTTCACAGTATTTTTTCTAACTATGAACTTTGTATATAAAAAATTTGAACTTTTAGTATCCTCAAAAGTCCTTGAAAATCATGGATATAATAGCGGACAGCTTGGCGTCCGGTTTTGAAAAGTCCTTCAAATTTTTCATTTTTGCCTTGTAAAGAGCCTGGCCGAGCACACAAGTGCTCAACCCACAAGGCCTGGAAACCTGGATATTTTATCCGCAAAAATGTAGTCACTGCTCGTGACAGTTCGTAAAGCACTTTGTTAGGTAACGTACTCTCGTTATATCAGTATATTAAAAGTATTTTTTGTAATTAAGTAGTATATTCATTATATCACTATATTTTTATCTGTATTGGAAGAAATCATAAAACGCGTGAGGGAAGATGTAACTAAAACACGACAGTAAACTAGGAAATAAAAACTGAGCGCTCTCATGTGCTTAAATATCCTCTGAAGATGTGTTTGTAAGCACATGAAAGCGCCCAGGTTTTATTTCCTATTTTATCTGTTATGTAAGTGGTTCTGGGGATTATCTTCCCCAGCTCGCGGTCTCAGACCTATCTTCCTAGGTATGTAATAGTTTATCTGACTTTTTGGGGGTTATCCTAGGTAATTTACACATATGTTACTATTGAAAACAACCACGAGGGGATTTGATTGATAGCTCTAGGCTCTAGCTAGAGTCGTTTCCTTGAACGGATCTTTTTGGACTTCGTTCTCATTTCTGCAACATTGCAAGCGCCTGAAGATGTGTTGATTGCAACATGAAAGGCCTAGAGCTATCCTTCAACTCCACTCGTGGTTGTTTTGTATCTTGTAGCGCTTGTTCACGCTACAAGATACAATAATTTGTGTAACTGTATTAATGTATACCTCTACCTAAAATCTTACTAACCATACCTTTTAAAGGGGTGGAGGAGTAAGCCAGTGGAAGGCTTCGATCAGATGGCCAAAAGCTCCAGTGGCTGGTGATCATATGACTACGACCCGCGTCAGGAAACACTTGTCTTGTTTCCTGACAAATTTTACCTAACCTAGCCTAGCCTAACCTGACCTGACCTGACCTGACCTGACCTGACCTAATCTGACCTAACCTAACCTAACCTGACCTGACCTGACCTGACCTAACACAACCTGACCTGACCTAACCTAACCTAACCTAACCTGACCTGACCTAATCTAAGCTAACCTAACTTCCTAGGTTGAACAAAATGAATCACAGGGAAGTAAAAATATTTGTTTAGTGTTCGTAAAGATAGATCTGTTAAGAGGTTTGTTAAGAGGTTTGTTAAGAGGTTCGTTAAGAGGTTTGTTAAGAGGTTTGTTAAGAGGTTTGTTAAGAGGTTTGTTAAGAGGTTTGTTAAGAGGTTTGTTAAGAGGTTTGTTAAGAGGTTCGTTAAGAGGTTTGTTAAGAGGTTTGTTAAGAGGTTTGTTAAGAGGTTTGTTAAGAGGTTTGTTAAGAGGTTTGTTAAGAGGTTTGTTAAGAGGTTCGTTAAGAGGTTTGTTAAGAGGTTTGTTAAGAGGTTTGTTAAGAGGTTCGTTAAGAGGTTTGTTAAGAGGTTTGTTAAGAGGTTCGTTAAGAGGTTTGTTAAGAGGTTTGTTAAGAGGTTTGTTGAGAGGTTTGTTAAGAGGTTTGTTAAGAGGTTTGTTAAGAGGTTTGTTAAGAGGTTTGTTAAGAGGTTTGTTAAGAGGTTTGTTAAGAGGTTTGTTAAGAGGTTCGTTAAGAGGTTTGTTAAGAGGTTCGTTAAGAGGTTTGTTAAGAGGTTTGTTAAGAGGTTTGTTAAGAGGTTTGTTAAGAGGTTTGTTAAGAGGTTTGTTAAGAGGTTCGTTAAGAGGTTTGTTAAGAGGTTCGTTAAGAGGTTCGTTAAGAGGTTCGTTAAGAGGTTCGTTAAGAGGTTTGTTAAGAGGTTTGTTAAGAGGTTTGTTAAGAGGTTCGTTAAGAGGTTTGTTAAGAGGTTTGTTAAGAGGTTCGTTAAGAGGTTTGTTAAGAGGTTTGTTAAGAGGTTTGTTAAGAGGTTCGTTAAGAGGTTCGTTAAGAGGTTCGTTAAGAGGTTCGTTAAGAGGTTCGTTAAGAGGTTCGTTAAGAGGTTTGTTAAGAGGTTTGTTAAGAGGTTCGTTAAGAGGTTTGTTAAGAGGTTTGTTAAGAGGTTCGTTAAGAGGTTCGTTAAGAGGTTTGTTAAGAGGTTTGTTAAGAGTTAGTGTTCATGAGACAGAAAAGATCACAAATCCTACAGGACGGTAGTACCTTCCTGAGTGGTTGCTAGGATAGGTAAGTTTCGTTAGGAGACTGAACAAGTGTTTCCTGACTCGGGTCTTAGTCATGTGATTGACCTACAGCTGGATATTTTGGTCATCTGACAGAGTCGTTTTGCTGGCTTACCCCTCCACTCTTTTAAAGATTAACTTATTTATTCTGTCTGCCTAATACTATTTCACGCTTTAATTATACAGAATAAAAGTCATAGTATCGTAGTTGGAACAGTTCACAACTAACCCACAATAACGTGGTTGGAACAGTGTACAACTAACCCACAATAACGTGGTTGAAACAGTTCTCAACTAACCCACAATAACATGGTTGGAACAGTTCACAACTAACCCACAATAACGTGGTTGAAACAGTTCACAACTAACCCACAATAACGTGGTTGAAACAGTTCACAACTAACCCACAATAACGTGGTTGAAACAGTTCTCAACTAACCCACAATAACGTGGTTGAAACAGTTCACAACTAACCCACAATAACGTGGTTGGAACAGTTCACAACTAACCCACAATAACGTGGTTGAAACAGTTCACAACTAACCCACATCACTTTTCTCCCCATAATTCATCTCCCTATCATTCCTCTCATCACCCTGCTCCCCATCACCCGTCTCCTCATCCATCTCCCTTCTCCCCATCACCCTTCTCCCTATCTCCCCATGTCTGGTGCTACTATATTTAACAAGATCTTGTAGTCGCTTAATATAGAACTTCTGTGATCCTTCTTAGCTCCTCGTGTGTAATATATTCATAAGGAAGCGCTAAACACGCAAGGGTCCTATAGTTCCCGGGGAATTGGAGGAGTCAGTTTTGATCCAAGGGGAGGGTGGCTCCAATTACGTTGATCGAGAGGTGTTGAGCATCAAAGCACCATCGTTGATGGTACCTGTGTCATTATCTTACTGGTGGTGTCATTATCTTACTGGTGATGTCATTATCTTACTGGTGGTGTCATTATCTTACTGGTGGTGTCATTATCTTATTAGTGATGTCATCTTACTGGTGGTGTCATTATCTTTCTGGTGGTATCATCATATTACTGGTGGTGTCATCTTACCGATGGTGTCATCTTCCTGGTGGTGTCATCATCTAGCTGATGGTGTCATCATACTGGTGGTGTCATCATAATGGTAGTGTCATACTGGTGGTGTCATCATCATACTGGAGGTGTCATCTTACAGGTGGTGTCATCATCATACTGGTGGTGTCTTGATCATACTTGTGGTGTCATCATCTTACTGGTGGTGTCATCATCATACTGGTGGTGTCTTGATCATACTGGTGGTGTCATCATCATACTGGCGGTGTCATTATACTGGTGGTGTCATACTGCTGGTATCATCATACTGGTGGTGTCATCATACTGGTAGTGTTATCATACTGGTGGTGTCATCTTATTGGTGGTGTCATACTGGTGGTGTCATCATACTGGTGGTGTCATCATACTGATGGTGTGATCATCATACTGGTGGTGTTATCATACTGATGGTGTTAACATCATACTGGTGGTGTAATCATCATACTGGTGGTGTCATCATACTGATGGTGTCATAATCATACTGGTGATGTCATCATCATACTGGTGTCATCATCATACTGGTGGTGTCATCATACTGTTGGTGTAAACATCATACTGGAAGTGTCATCATCATGCTGGTGTTATCATACTGGTGGTGTCAACGTCATACTGGTGGTGTCATCATCATACTGGTGGTGTCATCATCATACTGGTGGTGTCAACATCATACTGGTGGTGTCATCATACTGGTAGTGTCATCATACTGGTGGTGTCATCATACTGGTGGTATCATCATCACACTGGTGGTATCATCATACTGGTGGTGTCATCATACTGATGGTGTTAACATCATACTGGTGGTGTCATCATACTGGTGGTGTCATCATACTGGTGGTATCATCATCATACTGGTGGTATCATCATACTGGTGGTGTCATCATACTGGTGGTGTCATCATACTGGTGGTATCATCATCATACTGGTGGTGTCATCATGCTGATGGTGTCAACATCATACTGGTGGTATCATCATACTGGTGGTGTCATCATACTGATGGTGTCAACATCATACTGGTGGTATCATCATACTGGTGGTGTCATCATGCTGATGGTGTCAACATCATACTGGTGGTATCATCATACTGGTGGTATCATCATCATACTGGTGGCATCATCATACTAGTGTTGTCATACTGGTGGTGTCAACATCATACTGGTGGTGTCATCATACTGATGGTGTCAACATCATACTGGTGGTGTCAACATCATACTGGTGGTGTCATCATACTGATGGTGTCAACATCATACTGGTGGTGTCAACATCATACTGGTGGTGTCATGATACTGATGGTGCCAACATCATACTGGTGGTGTCAACATCATACTGGTGGTGTCATCATACTGATGGCGTCAACATCCTACTGGTGGTGTCAACATCATACTGGTGGTGTCATCATACTGATGGCGTCAACATCATACTGGTGGTGTCAATATCATACTGTTGGTGTCAACATCATACTGGTGGTGTCATCATACTGGTGGTGTCAACATCATACTGGTGGTGTTATCATACTGGTGGTGTCAACATCATACTGGTGGTGTCATCATACTGATGGTGTCAACATCATACTGGTGGTGTCAACATCATACTGGTGGTGTCATCATACTGGTGGTGTCATCATACTGGTGGTGTCAACATCATACTGGTGGTGTCATCATACTGGTGGTGTCAACATCATGCTGGTGGTGTCAACATCATACTGGTGGTGTCATCATACTGGTGGTGTCATCATACTGATGGTGTCAACATCATACTGGTGGTGTCAACATCATACTGGTGGTGTCATCATACTGATGGTGTCAACATCATACTGGTGGTGTCATCATACTGGTGGTATCATCATCATACTGGTGGTATCATCATACTAGAGGTGTCATACTGGTGGTGTCAACATCATACTGGTGGTGTCAACATCATACTGGTGGTGTCATCATACTGATGGTGTCAACATCATACTGGTGGTGTCAACATCATACTAGTGGTGTCAACATCATACTGGTGGTGTCAACATCATAATGGTGGTGTCAACATCATACTGGTGGTGTCAACATCATACTGGTGGTGTCAACATCATACTGGTGGTGTCATCATACTGATGGCGTCCACATCATACTTGTGGTGTCAACATCATACTGGTGGTGTCATCATACTGATGGTGTCAACATCATACTGGTGGTGTCAACATCATACTGGTGGTGTCAACATCATACTGGTGGTGTCATCATACTGGTGGTGTCATCATACTGATGGTGTCAACATCATACTGGTGGTGTCAACATCATACTGGTGGTGTCATCATACTGGTGGTGTCATCATACTGATGGTGTCAACATCATACTGGTGGTGTCAACATCATACTGGTGGTGTGAAGATAAAACAGAGCAGTGTGTGTTGTGTGTTTGTCACCCTCTGGATGATACATTAAAAGCTGCAAATTCTTCGATAAAACAGTAAAGAATCCAATCATCTCCTCCTCCCCTTTTAGAGCCGTAATTTCCCAAAAGTTTAAGCTCAGAAAAATCCTTTCTCCAAGTCGCTAAGTAGACATTACTTACAGTTAGAAAAAATGAGAAAAATTGAGAGTCAAATCAATTATTCGAAATTTCATCTCGAGGAACGGGAGATGACGGAGGGGGAGGAGCATACTCCCTCTCTCTGTCTGTCTCAGACTAACATAGAGTGATGGGATGAAGGTGGGAGAGGAGCATACTCTGTCTGTCTCAGACTAACAGGGAGTGAAGGGATGACGGTGGGGGAAGAGCATACTCTGTCTCAGGGTAACAGAGTGAATAGATACCGGAGGAGAGGAGGATACTGTCTGTCTTTTTCAAAGACTAGCAGGGAGTAAAGAGGTGACAGAGAGGAAGGCGCATACTCCCTGTCTGTCTGTCTCAGAGTAACAGAGAGTGAAGGGGTGACAGAGGGGAAGGAGCATACTCCCTTTATGTCTCAGAGACTAGTAGGGAGTGAAGGGTGACAGAGAGGAAGGAGCATACTCCCTGTCTGTCTGTCTCAGAGTAACAGAGAGTGAAGGGGTGACAGAGGGGGAGGAGCATACTCCCTGTCTGTCTGTCTCAGAGTAACAGAGAGTGAAGGGGTGACAGAGGGGGAGGAGCATACTCCCTGTCTGTCTGTCTCAGAGTAACAGGAGACGCCGCCTCTCTCTGTTTACTCTCAGAATTAAAGGCAGTGAAAATGTTGTATATTTATGTTTCTTACGGAATTCTGATTGTCAGCAGTGTTGAAAAAGAAGAGATGTCTGGACTGTAAATTGGTGGTGATGGGAGGGTGTGGGAGAATTGTAGGGGAGATAGAGGTGGTGGTGATGGTAAATGTGGTGGTGTAATGATGGTAATGGTGGGGGAGGTGTGTTGGTGAGATGTGGTGGTGTAGGGGAGCAGTGATGATGGTGATGATGGTGATGATGGTAGTGTAGGGGAGCAGTGGTGCTGGTGATGATGGTAGTGTAGGAGAGCAGTGGTGATTGTGATGATGGTAGTGTAGGGGAGCAGTGGTGCTGGTGATGATGGTAGTGTAGGGGAGCAGTGGTGCTGGTGATGATGGTAGTGTAGGGGAGCAGTGGTGCTGGTGATGATGGTAGTGTAGGGGAGCAGTGGTGCTGGTGATGATGGTAGTGTAGGGGAGCAGTGGTGCTGGTGATGATGGTAGTGTAGGGGAGCAGTGGTGCTGGTGATGATGGTAGTGTAGGGGAGCAGTGGTGCTGGTGATGATGATAGTGTAGGAGAGCAGTGGTGCTGGTGATGATGGTAGTGTAGGGGAGCAGTGGTGCTGGTGATGATGGTAGTGTAGGGGAGCAGTGGTGCTGGTGATGATGGTAGTGTAGGGGAGCAGTGGTGCTGGTGATGATGGTAGTGTAGGGGAGCAGTGGTGCTGGTGATGATGGTAGTGTAGGGGAGCAGTGGTGCTGGTGATGATGGTAGTGTAGGGGAGCAGTGGTGCTGGTGATGATGGTAGTGTAGGGGAGCAGTGGTGCTGGTGATGATGGTAGTGTAGGGGAGCAGTGGTGCTGGTGATGATGGTAGTGTAGGGGAGCAGTGGTGCTGGTGATGATGGTAGTGTAGGGGAGCAGTGGTGCTGGTGATGATGGTAGTGTAGGGGAGCAGTGGTGCTGGTGATGATGGTAGTGTAGGGGAGCAGTGGTGCTGGTGATGATGGTAGTGTAGGGGAGCAGTGGTGCTGGTGATGATGGTAGTGTAGGGGAGCAGTGGTGCTGGTGATGGTAGTGTAGGGGAGCAGTGGTGCTGGTGATGATGGTAGTGTAGGGGAGCAGTGGTGCTGGTGATGATGGTAGTGTAGGGGAGCAGTGGTGCTGGTGATGATGGTAGTGTAGGGGAGCAGTGGTGCTGGTGATGATGGTAGTGTAGGGGAGCAGTGGTGCTGGTGATGGTAGTGTAGGGGAGCAGTGGTGCTGGTGATGATGGTAGTGTAGGGGAGCAGTGGTGCTGGTGATGATGGTAGTGTAGGGGAGCAGTGGTGCTGGTGATGATGGTAGTGTAGGGGAGCAGTGGTACTGGTGATGATGGTAGTGTAGGGGAGCAGTGGTGCTGGTGATCATGGTAGTGTAGGGGAGCAGTGGTGCTGGTGATGATGGTAGTGTAGGGGAGCAGTGGTGCTGGTGATGATGGTAGTGTAGGGGAGCAGTGGTGCTGGTGATGATGGTAGTGTAGGGGAGCAGTGGTGCTGGTGATGATGGTAGTATAGGGGAGCAGTGGTGCTGGTGATGATGGTAGTGTAGGGGAGCAGTGGTGCTGGTGATGATGGTAGTGTAGGGGAGCAGTGGTGCTGGTGATGATGATAGTGTAGGAGAGCAGTGGTGCTGGTGATGATGGTAGTGTAGGGGAGCAGTGGTGCTGGTGATGATGGTAGTGTAGGGGAGCAGTGGTGCTGGTGATGATGGTAGTGTAGGGGAGCAGTGGTGCTGGTGATGATGGTAGTGTAGGGGAGCAGTGGTGCTGGTGATGATGGTAGTGTAGGGGAGCAGTGGTGCTGGTGATGGTAGTGTAGGGGAGCAGTGGTGCTGGTGATGATGGTAGTGTAGGGGAGCAGTGGTGCTGGTGATGATGGTAGTGTAGGGGAGCAGTGGTGCTGGTGATGATGGTAGTGTAGGGGAGCAGTGGTGCTGGTGATGATGGTAGTGTAGGGGAGCAGTGGTGCTGGTGATGATGGTAGTGTAGGGGAGCAGTGGTGCTGGTGATGATGGTAGTGTAGGGGAGCAGTGGTGCTGGTGATGATGGTAGTGTAGGGGAGCAGTGGTGCTGGTGATGATGGTACTGTTAATCACGGTTTAAAATAACAGGTAAGCAAGCACTAGGACATGTTCACTGATCACTTCTCAGAGGTTGACATGACAGTGTATATAAAGGGAGAGTGAGGTGAGTGATACATGGTGTATACCATGGCTTATGCCAGTGTTATGGTGTTAATGTTGGAGGTGATGATTGAGAAGATGGTTTTGTCGGAGGCGAGTGGTGGTGTGTCAGTGTGGTGTAGTAGTGGTGAAGATAGTGATGACTTGAGTGGTGGTGTGTCAGTGTGGTGTAGTGGTGAAGATAGTGATGAGTGGCGGTGTGGTGTAGTGGTGAAGATAGTGATGAGTGGCGGTGTGTCAGTGTGGTGAAGATAGTGATGAGTGATGGTGTGTCAGTGTGGTGAAGATAGTGATAAGTGATGGTGTGTCAGTGTGGTGAAGATAGTGATGAGTGGCGGTGTGGTGTAGTGGTGAAGATAGTGATGAGTGGCGGTGTGTCAGTGTGGTGAAGATAGTGATGAGTGGCGGTGTGGTGTAGTGGTGAAGATAGTGATGAGTGGCGGTGTGTCAGTGTGGTGAAGATAGTGATGAGTGGCGGTGTGGTGTAGTGGTGAAGATAGTGATGAGTGGCGGTGTGTCAGTGTGGTGAAGATAGTGATGAGTGGCGGTGTGGTGTAGTGGTGAAGATAGTGATGAGTGGTGGTGTGTCAGTGTGGTATAGTAATGAAGATAGTGATGAGTGGCGGTGTGTCAGTGTGGTGTAGTAGTGGTGTACCTGGAGGGAGTCCCGGGGGTCAGCGCCCCCGCTGGGCGGTCCATCACCAGACCTCAAAACTTACGAGATCTTGTGGTGTTAACTTGAGTGTTGCTGCTTCAGCTCTTTATTTTCTGATATAAACATGTGATATAAAAAGACTTTCCAACAAATTTGGGATAAAGTTATAACCTTTAATTGTAGAATGTTACTCTCTGAAGAAAGTTTTGTCATGCCAACACTACAAGCTGCGTACTTGATATTATGTACAGGTATGAGACTCTTGTGCCATTACCACTACTCCCCTTACTAACTGCTACCATTACTACTACTACTACTACTACCAGCATTACCTCTGCCACTACTTCTCCACTTCCTTCTTCCTCTCTTGTCCCGTCCCGTCCCCCTCATCGTGTGTTAGTGTGACTTGTAAATGTAATAAAGTTGGTAGAATTACCGACAATATGTAAAGTAAAAGGACACAAGTGCAACTAATGTGACATTTATTGTGGCAACGTTTCGCTCTCCAGGAGCTTTATCAAGCCATTACCATGTAATGGCTTGATAAAGCTCCTGGAGAGCGAAACGTTGCCACAATAAATGTCACATTAGTTGCACTTGTGTCCTTTTACTTTACGACTTGTAAATGGTCCATGTCGGACCGAAACGTCGTCTTAAGCTGATGCCACTACCAATACCACCACCACTGATGCCACTACCAGTGCCACCACCACTGATGCCACTACCAATACCACCACCACTGATGCCACTACCAGTACCACCACCACTGATGCCACTACCAATACCACCACCACTGATGCCACTACCAGTACCACCACCACTGATGCCACTACCAATACCACCACCACTGATGCCACTACCAGTACCACCACCAACAACATTGATACAAAAATCTATACAAACTGTTGATATTAAATGACAAAATTAAAATACTGAAGAAATTTTAACAGCTAAAATTTAAATCAAAGACGAAAACGTATCAATTGTAGAGGCGCAAAATTCACATTTTAATATATATGGGGGAGAGGGAGGAGAAACAGATAGATGGAAAGATGGAGAGAGGGAGGAAAGGAGGGATATATCATGGAATGGGAAAGATGGAAGGAGGGGAAAGAGGAGAGGAGACAGATCAAGAAGTCAAGGGGAAGGAAAAACCGATTAAGATCTTCATTATGCTAATGTTTGACTTCCTCCAGTTGTGTTCACCTCCCTGGTGGAGTACTCCAGTATGTGGTTCTCTCCAGTTGTGTTCACCTCCCTGGTGGAGTACTCCAGTGTGTGGTTCTCTCCAGTTGTGTTGTCCTCCCTGGTGGAGTACTCCAGTATGTGGTTCTCTCCAGTTGTGTTGTCCTCCCTGGTGGAGTACTCCAGTATGTGGTTCTCTCCAGTTGTGTTGTCCTCCCTGGTGGAGTACTCCAGTGTGTGTGGTTCTCTCCAGTTGTGTTGTCCTCCCTGGTGGAGTACTCCAGTATGTGGTTCTCTCCAGTTGTGTTCACCTCCCTGGTGGAGTACTCCAGTGTGTGGTTCTCTCCAGTTGTGTTGTCCTCCCTGGTGGAGTACTCCAGTATGTGGTTCTCTCCAGTTGTGTTGTCCTCCCTGGTGGAGTACTCCAGTATGTGGTTCTCTCCAGTTGTGTTGTCCTCCCTGGTGGAGTACTCCAGTGTGTGTGGTTCTCTCCAGTTGTGTTGTCCTCCCTGGTGGAGTACTCCAGTATGTGGTTCTCTCCAGTTGTGTTCACCTCCCTGGTGGAGTACTCCAGTATGTGGTTCTCTCCAGTTGTGTTGTCCTCCCTGGTGGAGTACTCCAGTATGTGGTTCTCTCCAGTTGTGTTGTCCTCCCTGGTGGAGTACTCCAGTATGTGGTTCTCTCCAGTTGTGTTCACCTCCCTGGTGGAGTACTCCAGTATGTGGTTCTCTCCAGTTGTGTTCACCTCCCTGGTGGAGTACTCCAGTGTGTGTGGTTCTCTCCAGTTGTGTTGTCCTCCCTGGTGGAGTACTCCAGTGTGTGTGGTTCTCTCCAGTTGTGTTCACCTCCCTGGTGGAGTACTCCAGTGTGTGGTTCTCTCCAGTTGTGTTCACCTCCCTGGTGGAGTACTCCAGTATGTGGTTCTCTCCAGTTGTGTTCACCTCCCTGGTGGAGTACTCCAGTATGTGGTTCTCTCCAGTTGTGTTCACCTCCCTGGTGGAGTACTCCAGTATGTGGTTCTCTCCAGTTGTGTTCACCTCCCTGGTGGAGTACTCCAGTGTGTGTGGTTCTCTCCAGTTGTGTTGTCCTCCCTGGTGGAGTACTCCAGTGTGTGTGGTTCTCTCCAGTTGTGTTCACCTCCCTGGTGGAGTACTCCAGTATGTGGTTCTCTCCAGTTGTGTTGTCCTCCCTGGTGGAGTACTCCAGTGTGTGTGGTTCTCTCCAGTTGTGTTCACCTCCCTGGTGGAGTACTCCAGTGTGTGTGGTTCTCTCCAGTTGTGTTCACCTCCCTGGTGGAGTACTCCAGTATGTGGTTCTCTCCAGTTGTGTTCACCTCCCTGGTGGAGTACTCTAGTGTGTGGTTCCCTCCAGTAATGTTGTCCTCCCTGGTGGAGTACTCCAGTGTGTGGTTCCCTCCAGTAATGTTGTCCTCCCTGGTGGACTACTCTAGTGTATGGTTCCCTCCAGTAATGTTGTCCTCCCTGATGGAGTACTCCAGTGTGTGGTTACTGGACGGAGGATCAAGCCTGCACTGTTTCTTGTGATGAAATAAGTTTCCGCTTTATTAGCTATAATAATGTCAAGTATAAACAGTCACAATACCGTGACTGGAACAGTACACAAATAACCCGCACATAGGAGAGAGGAGCTTATGACGACGTTTCGGTCCGACTGGGATCATTGACTAGTGACTAATCAGTGGGGGAAGTCTGACCCAAACGTTAATAAAGTTCTTGTGTGAAGGTGGTACCATATTCGTTTCTTTACTTGACTCTGTTTTCATTGCTTTTCTCTCTCTCTCTCTCTCTCTCTCTCTCTCTCTCTCTCTCTGTCTCTCTCTCTCTCTCTGTCTCTGTCTCTCTGTCTCTCTCTGTCTCTCTGTCTCTCTGTCTCTCTGTCTCTCTCTCTCTCTCTCTCTCTCTCTCTCTCTCTCTCTCTCTCTCTCTCTCTCTCTCTCTCTCTCTCTCTCTCTCTCACAAGGAAATAAGTCACTGTGACTGACTTTTTTTGGGTTATCCTTGGTAATTTACACTGTCTGATATTTGTACTTAGGTGTACCTATGCCTAAATAAACTTACTGTCTCATTTTGTGCAGTGAGAGGCACCAGTGGTAGCGGTGTTAGTAGCGGCAGAAGGTGTGGTAGTAGCAGCAGCAGTCACGGTCACAACTCTCAGGAACACCGACTCGGGAAAATGACAGATTCTGGGAATATTTTAGAAAAATGTGTGTGCGTGTGTCGACAGCCATTTCCAATAAGACTGTTGCTGGCTGACACATGTCTTATTGATGACAGGTCGCGCGTCTTTGCTCCTGAGAACCTCTGTCTCCCGTCCCTCCCCTGTCCCTCACCACAGCCCCACACACCTCCCCACCGTCCCCCTCTATTTTCTCAACAATCCCCCTCCCTCCTTCCCCTTCACTATCCCCTCCCATCTACTCACCTTCCAACCATCCACGTATTTGCATTTGTTCCCCTGATTGAGTCTTTCTGTGTGTGTGAGTGTGTGTGTGTGTGTGTGTGTGTGTGTGTGTGTGTGTGTGTGTGTGTGTGTGTGTGTGTGTGTGTGTGTGCAGCTACAGAAGTAACAAATAACAAAACAAGGCACAATACCATGACTGGAACGATACACAAATAACCCGCACATAAAAGAGAGAAGCTTACGACGACGTTTCGGTCCGACTTGGACCATTTACAAAGTCACAAGTCGGACCGAAACGTCGTCGTAAGCTTCTCTCTTTTATGTGCGGGTTATTTGTGCACAACTACAAAAGCATAGTTATGCCTATGGTGTCCCGTCTTCAGTATTTTTATCGTATATTTTTGACAAAATTTACCAGTCGTTGTAACAGTTAATACTTACCTGGAGGTTACCTGGAGGTTATTCCGGGGATCAACGCCCCCGCGGCCCGGTCCATGACCAGGCCTCCCGATGGATCAGGGCCTGATCAACCAGGCTCCTCTTATAATTCATTCCATTTGTCTACCACTTTCTTTGTGAAGACACATTTTTCAGTATCCCTTCGGCTCCACTTTCTCAGTTTACAACTTTACCTGGAGTTTACCTGGGGAGAGTTCCGGGGGTCAACGCCCCCGCGGCCCGGTCTGTGACCAGGCCTCATGTCTTGTATAACCTTGTGGGGTTATCATTCACCTCTTCCTTTCAGCCAGCATTGGAATCTTCAATGTTACTAACCTTTCATTATGACTCATTTTTCAGCTCTAGTTACCATTAGATTGCCTGTAATTGCTTCCGGGGGTCAGTACCCCTGCAGCCCGGTCCCAGTCCAGGTTCCTGGTTGCTGGACTTACTGACCCGAGTTTTTATACCCGCCGCCTGTAGTCAGCGTATACACCACAGCCCGACTGATCAGGAACTGACTATAGGAACTTGTCACGTTCGCTGTCGAGGACAGCTAGGGGCTTGTTGGTAATTTCCCTTATGCAGGAAAGGAGGATGTTAAAGAGTCTGGGTTCCTTTACACTTACTGTGCTCTTGCTTTTCATTTGACGTATTTTGCACAGTCTGCTAAGCATTTTGATTTCATATATGGTGATTTCAGTGTGCTGGTATTACAACCCAGGAGTCCCAAAGGCCTGTTATCCTGGGTGTAAAGGGAGCAAAATAAACACACCAGAAAAACTTTTGACTTGTATTATCCTTCACCAATTTAGAACAAAAGTATGCACACTATACACTATGTACAACAATAGGTATTAGTGCATTCCACTGTAAGCAAGGCACAATAGAGGCCACTAGAGAGCAGACCGTGCTTCAACCAGCTCTAGAATGGGAATTACAAGGGCAGACAGGTGAGTGGTACCCACATCACCTCTGCGATTGCCAAAACCATCTTCTCATTGGCTGGAACCTGGGTACTGATTGAACTACGGGGCCCCATCATCAACTCTAGTACCTGGTTCGCTGGTTGAAGGAGATAGCCTTTCAATGAGGGTGTGTACATGCGCCGAATAAAGGTTATGTACTCTTTGCATGCCACAGCTGGTTTGGGTAGATTGTTTTTTCCCTCGACTCTAGTATCTTCCAGATGTATTTATTATTTATTATCACACCGGCCGATTCCCACCAAGGCAGGGTGGCCCGAAAAAGAAAAACTTTCACCATCATTCACTCCATCACTGTCTTGCCAGAAGGGTGCTTTACACTACAGTTTTTAAACTGCAACATTAACACCCCTCCTTCAGAGTGCAGGCACTGTACTTCCCATCTCCAGGACTCAAGTCCGGCCTGCCGGTTTCCCTGAATCCCTTCATAAATGTTACTTTGCTCACACTCCAACAGCACGTCAAGTATTAAAAACCATTTGTCTCCATTCACTCCTATCAAACACGCTCACGCATGCCTGCTGGAAGTCCAAGCCCCTCGCACACAAAACCTCCTTTACCCCCTCCCTCCAACCCTTCCTAGGCCGACCCCTACCCCGCCTTCCTTCCACTACAGACTGATACACTCTTGAAGTCATTCTGTTTCGCTCCATTCTCTCTACATGTCCGAACCACCTCAACAACCCTTCCTCAGCCCTCTGGACAACAGTTTTGGTAATCCCGCACCTCCTCCTAACTTCCAAACTACGAATTCTCTGCATTATATTCACACCACACATTGCCCTCAGACATGACATCTCCACTGCCTCCAGCCTTCTCCTCGCTGCAACATTCATCACCCACGCTTCACACCCATATAAGAGCGTTGGTAAAACTATACTCTCATACATTCCCCTCTTTGCCTCCAAGGACAAAGTTCTTTGTCTCCACAGACTCCTAAGTGCACCACTCACTCTTTTTCCCTCATCAATTCTATGATTCACCTCATCTTTCATAGACCCATCCGCTGACACGTCCACTCCCAAATATCTGAATACGTTCACCTCCTCCATACTCTCTCCCTCCAATCTGATATTCAATCTTTCATCACCTAATCTTTTTGTTATCCTCATAACCTTACTCTTTCCTGTATTCACCTTTAATTTTCTTCTTTTGCACACCCTACCAAATTCATCCACCAATCTCTGCAACTTCTCTTCAGAATCTCCCAAGAGCACAGTGTCATCAGCAAAGAGCAGCTGTGACAACTCCCACTTTGTGTGTGATTCTTTATCTTTTAACTCCACGCCTCTTGCCAAGACCCTCGCATTTACTTCTCTTACAACCCCATCTATAAATATATTAAACAACCACGGTGACATCACACATCCTTGTCTAAGGCCTACTTTTACTGGGAAAAAATTTCCCTCTTTCCTACATACTCTAACTTGAGCCTCACTATCCTCGTAAAAACTCTTCACTGCTTTCAGTAACCTACCTCCTACACCATACACTTGCAACATCTGCCACATTGCCCCCCTATCCACCCTGTCATACGCCTTTTCCAAATCCATAAATGCCACAAAGACCTCTTTAGCCTTATCTAAATACTGTTCACTTATATGTTTCACTGTAAACACCTGGTCCACACACCCCCTACCTTTCCTAAAGCCTCCTTGTTCATCTGCTATCCTATTCTCCGTCTTACTCTTAATTCTTTCAATTATAACTCTACCATACACTTTACCAGGTACACTCAACAGACTTATCCCCCTATAATTTTTGCACTCTCTTTTATCCCTTTTGCCTTTATACAAAGGAACTATGCATGCTCTCTGCCAATCCCTAGGTACCTTACCCTCTTCCATACATTTATTAAATAATTGCACCAACCACTCCAAAACTATATCCCCACCTGCTTTTAACATTTCTATCTTTATCCCATCAATCCCGGCTGCCTTACCCCCTTTCATTTTACCTACTGCCTCACGAACTTCCCCCACACTCACAACTGGCTCTTCCTCACTCCTACAAGATGTTATTCCTCCTTGCCCTATACACGAAATCACAGCTTCCCTATCTTCATCAACATTTAACAATTCCTCAAAATATTCCTTCCATCTTCCCAATACCTCTACCTCTCCATTTAATAACTCTCCTCTCCTATTTTTAACTGACAAATCCATTTGTTCTCTAGGCTTTCTTAACTTGTTAATCTCACTCCAAAACTTTTTCTTATTTTCAACAAAATTTGTTGATAACATCTCACCCACTCTCTCATTTGCTCTCTTTTTACATTGCTTCACCACTCTCTTAACTTCTCTCTTTTTCTCCATATACTCTTCCCTCCTTGCATCACTTCTACTTTGTAAAAACTTCTCATATGCTAACTTTTTCTCCCTTACTACTCTCTTTACATCATCATTCCACCAGATGTAGTTTGTGTTTTTTCATTGCCTCCAGTATTTTCCAGATGTAGTTTGTGATTTTTTCCTCGTCTATAGTATCTTCCAGGTGTAGGTTGTTATTACCCTCGTCTACGTTCCAAGGAGTACGTTTCGTAAAACTTAAACCGCTCTCAGTATTTTAGGTACTTGACTGAGTTTACCCGAGTTGTGAAGGTTCTGTGTACATTTTCCAGGTCAGCAGTTTGGCCTTGAAGGGAGCCGTTAGTGTACAGCAGTATTCCAACCTAGAGAGAACTGGTGACTTAAAGAGTATCGTCACTGGCTTGCCATCTCGTGTTTTGAAAGCGGTTGTGATAACCTAGCATTTTCCTTGTGGTTGTGATAACCTAGCATTTTCCTTGCGGTTGTGATAACCTTTCATTTTCCTTGTGGTTGTGATAACCGTTCATTTTCCTTGCGGTTGTGATAACCTATCATTTTCCTTGTGGTTGTGATAACCTATCATTTTCCTTGTGGTTGTGATAACCTATCATTTTCCTTGTGGTTGTGATAACCTATCATTTTCCTTGTGATTGTGATAACCTATCATTTTCCTTGTGGTTGTGATAACCTAGCATTTTCCTTGTGATTGTGATAACCTATCATTTTCCTTGTGATTGTGATAACCTATCATTTTCCTTGTGGTTGTGATAACCTATCATTTTCCTTGTGGTTGTGATAACCTATCATTTTCCTTGTGGTTGTGATAACCTATCATTTTCCTTGTGGTTGTGATAACCTATCATTTTCCTTGTGGTTGTGATAACCTTTCATTTTCCTTGCGGTTGTGATAACCTATCATTTTCCTTGCGGTTGTGATAACCTATCATTTTCCTTGCGGTTGTGATAACCTATCATTTTCCTTGTGGTTGTGATAACCTATCATTTTCCTTGTGGTTGTGATAACCTATCATTTTCCTTGTGGTTGTGATAACCTATCATTTTCCTTGTGGTTGTGATAACCTATCATTTTCCTTGTGGTTGTGATAACCTATCATTTTCCTTGTGGTTGTGATAACCTTTCATTTTCCTTGTGGTTGTGATAACCTATCATTTTCCTTGTGGTTGTGATAACCTTTCATTTTCCTTGCGGTTGTGATAACCTTTCATTTTCCTTGCGGTTGTGATAACCTTTCATTTTCCTTGCGGTTGTGATAACCTTTCATTTTCCTTGCGGTTGTGATAACCTTTCATTTTCCTTGGGGTTTCTTTTTCATTTCATAAGTCATGTATCTAATGCAAAACAGTCACAGAGGGAGTTGAATGATAGCTCTAGGTCTTTCATGCTACCATCAGCACATCATCAGGAGCTTGCAATGTTCCAGAAATGAGTTGGAAACTCAGGAAAACGACTCTTCATGAACGAATCTGCCTGGACTTCCTGCTCATTTCTGCAACATTGCAAGCTTCTGATGTGTTGATTGCAACACGGAAGGCCTAGAGCTGTCATTCAACTCCCCGCTTGGTTGTTTTGCATCTTTTTATCGCCCGTTCGCCATTATTTCACTATATCTTATATTGACTGTATGTTGCCTTTTCTTATATACACAAAACTGCCTTAAAGATGCATAAAAAAATACTAAAAATACGTCATTACATTTACTGTATTAGCCTCATAACCTGCTCAGATTTTTTTACTTAAAAATTCGTAAATACAAAAAAAAAAAAAAAATCTCAAGGTCACTTTTCGTAAAGGATTCTTTTAGTGTATGTTGTTCCTCAGTTATCAAAGTCTTCTTTCTCCCCTTCATCTCTTTTCCAGCTATTATTTAATGGCGTGTTTATATTTTATCCGTTATGAGTTTCTCTCTTTTACTTAGAATTTTTATCAGAACTTTAAATATTTGTGATGTGTTTCAGTTTCTTAGCTTTGTATTGTTTCTTTTTTCCCAGTATTGCTTCTCTCTCTCTCTCTCTCTCTCTCTCTCTCTCTCTCTCTCTCTCTCTCTCTCCACACTAAGTAGTTTCCTTTTTTTTTTTTTTTTTTTTTTTTTTTTTTTTTACACAGGGTTTGACAAGGTTCAGGATTCCTAACTTTATTGACTTTATAATTTTTTCCATTTTATAATATTCCTTAGTTCTAGTCTTTTTTAAACTACTTCATCTATATTAGTATCCCAAATATATATATATATATATATATATATATATATATATATATATATATATATATAGAGAGAGAGAGAGAGAGAGAGAGAGAGAGAGAGCAATGAAGCCACATAAATGGTTTCGAATCATTTACCAAACTGCGGCAGGCCAGGGTTCGACCGCACGACACATTGTCCCGCCTCAAGAGACAACACAACGTGCATGTCACCTTATCCACTCAGCCATCGATCCTACAAAGATCACGCACCCAGCAGAGCTAGGTGTTTTTCGCGATCTGAGGACACTCGTGGCAGTAGTATGCTCAAGGATTAATTTCAGCCTCCTGTTTGATTACAAGCCAGAAGCATTTTGACACCACAGTTCGCATGACTCTCCGAACTGTAACATCGCCTCTCCTCCAGAGTGCAGGCACTCTGCTTCCCACTTTCATATATATGTACAAGTATATTGAAATTACGAAAAATTTTATATACTGTGAAGTATTTCTCTCTTGATAGAATGCACTGAGAACAGAAGTGAATGTATACTTGTAGAAGTATATATCACAGTATATATACATTTAATAACTTTATAGTTTATATTATGGTTTAAAATATCCTTGACTGGTGGTGTACATTTAACTTAGAGCCTTTAGAACCGAAGCTCAGTAATCCAACCCACCAGCTTACACTTTTAAATAAATATATACAAAATTACCTGAGCGTAATAAAAATATGATAACCGGTGGTGGCGCTATTAACGAGGGCAAATGTTACCGTAATTACGGGCCTCAAAAAACACACACCACAATTTATTTTCCAGTCGAAAATGGTGGGCGATGTGTTGTCCCCTAGTGGCCGGCAACTCCACAACTCTGGCGTGTTTGTGTTTAATTACCTATTTGCAATTGCTTTTTTTTTTAATTCCAACAGAGGTATGTGGTGGTAAAAGAGACGTATAATAACAGTAGGTCTTTTGTTATTGCGACGTTTCACTTATATGAAGCTTGGTCAGGTACTTGATAAAGCCTTATGTGGTGGTGAAACGTGTTGTGCAACGTTCTGCACATATTTTGTTAGTGGGTTTGGGTTTGAGAAGAAGGTGCCTAGTATGGGCCAGTAGGCCCATACTAGGCACTAGTTTTTTTTTTCTCAGTTTCCAGTAATGTATTACAATGGTTACTTGTTCTCCACGTTGATGGAACCAGTGATGTTTCTCTCCCTGTCCAGTGTTATCTTCCCTCCAGTGGTATTTCCCTCCCTTCCAATGCCTTCTTCCTACCTTCCAGTAATATCTCCTTGCTTTTACAGTGGTATCTCCCATTCAAGTGTATATCCCTCCTTTCCAGTGGTAACTCTTTACAGTGCTATATCATGCCCACTCAATCGTATATCCCTTCTCTCCAATGGTATCTCCTTCCCTTTACAATGGAATAGATCTCCCCCTTCTCTATATCCCTTCTTCCTCCTGTATCTCCATCCGACTCCAGTGGTAGTTCTTCTCCACTCCAGTGGTATCTCATTAAGCCTCTTATGGTATCTTCTTTCCCCTCCAGTGGTGTTCCTCCCCGCTTTCAGTAGTACCTCCACCTCCCACTGGAGGTCTCCGCCTCCCCTTCCAGCCTCTCGTCTTAATCTTGGGAGGTCAACGTCGGTGCTCCTAAACTTGATGGCTGCTCCCCTCGACTGAGCAACCTGGATTAACCGGTTTATGATCCCGCCCGCCCCAGCCTCTTCATAACCACGAGGGGAACATTACCCGCGCTTTTACCACGCTCTCCCGCCTTTTTTTTTTCTTTTGTTACCTTCATTACCACCTTTATTATTTTGGTTGTCTTCGTTTTCTTGCTTTTTTCTGATTAAAATTTGGTCAGTTCAATGGCAAGGCAATTTCCCGCGCTTTTTTTGCCCTTTTACTCGGTTTTCCCCGCGTTTTTACTAGACTTTCCCGCGCTTTTACCAGATTTTCCCGCGCTTTTAGCGTCATTACCAGAGGTCGTTTTTCAGAGCTTTGCCAGACTTTCCCCGTACTCTTCTATGCACTTTAGGACCCAAACTTTTACTGGTTCTCCCATACTTTTATGCGTTTGTTTCATTACCAAGGCAGCTGTGTGCGCCCGTGATGTTTGTCCGTACACTGGAAAACCAACTTTCAGGAGACGAGCATTGCTTTACCTGGGGACTGTAAGACTTAGTTCAGTCTTAATTATAGGGGATCTACCTCTAGTGCAAATTGTGGGACTCAGAGCCTCGAAGTGGATAACAAGGCTTGCGTAAGTCTTAATTAAATAACATGGGGCCCACCTCTTTCAGTCGTAATAATATGAGGGTCCACCTCTTTCAGTCTTAATAATATGGGGTCTACCTCTTTTAGTCTTAATAATATGGGGTCCACCTCTTTCAGTCTTAATAATATGGGGTCTACCTCTTTTAGTCTTAATAATATGGGGTCCACCTCTTTCAGTCTTAATAATATGGGGTCTACCTCTTTTAGTCTTAATAATATGGGGTCCACCTCTGTCAATCTTAATATTATGGGGGTCCACCTCTTTCAGTCTTAATAATATGGGGTCTACCTCTTTTAGTCTTAATAATATGGGGTCCACCTCTGTCATTCTTAATATTATGGGGGTCCACCTCTTTCAGTCTTAATAATATGGGGTCTACCTCTTTCAGTCTTAATAATATGGGGGTCTACCTCTTTCAGTCTTAATAATATGGGGTCCACCTCTTTCAGTCTTGATAATATGGGGTCCACCTCTTTCAGTCTTAATATGGGGGTCCACGTCTTTGTCTTAATAATATGGGGTCCACGTCTTTCAGTCTTAATAATATGGGGTCCACGTCTTTCAGTCTTACTAATAGGGGGTCCACGTCTTTCAGTCTTGATAATATGGGGTCCACCTCTTTCAGTCTTAATAATATGGGGTCCGCCTCTTTCAGTCTTAATATGGGGGTCCACGTCTTTGTCTTAATAATATGGGGTCCGTCTTTCAGTCTTAATATGGGGGTCCACCTCTTTCAGTCTTGATAATATGGGGTCCGCCTCTTTCAGTCTTAATATGGGGGTCCACGTCTTTGTCTTAATAATATGGGGTCCGTCTTTCAGTCTTAATATGGGGGTCCACCTCTTTCAGTCGTAATAATATGGGGTCCACCTCTTTCAGTCTTAATATGGGGGTCCACCTCTTTCAGTCTTAATAATATGGGGGTCTACCTCTTTCAGTCTTAATAATATGGGGTCCACCTCTTTCAGTCTTGATAATATGGGGTCCGCCTCTTTCAGTCTTAATATGGGGGTCCACGTCTTTGTCTTAATAATATGGGGTCCGTCTTTCAGTCTTAATATGGGGGTCCACCTCTTTCAGTCGTAATAATATGGGGTCCACCTCTTTCAGTCTTAATATGGGGGTCCACCTCTTTCAGTCTTAATAATATGGGGTCCACCTCTTTCAGTCTTATTAATATGGGGATCCACCTCTTTCAGTCTTAATAATATGGGGTCCATCTCTTTCAGTCTTAATATGGGGTCCACGTCTTTGTCTTAATAATATGGGGTCCACGTCTTTCAGTCTTAATAATATGGGGTCCACCTCTTTCAGTCTTAATAATATGGGGGTCCACCTCTTTCAGTCTTAATAATATGGGGTCTACCTCTTTCAGTCTTAATAATATGGGGGTCCACCTCTTTCAATCTTAATAATATGGGGGTCCACCTCTTTCTGTCTTAATAATATGGGGGTCCACCTCTTTCAGTCTTAATAATATGGGGTCCACCTCTTTCAGTCTTAATATGGGGGTCCACCTCTTTCAGTCTTAATAATATGGGGTCCACCTCTTTCAGTCTTATTAATATGGGGTCCACCTCTTTCAGTCTTAATAATATGGGGATCCACCTCTTTCAGTCTTAATAATATGGGGTCCACCTTTTTCAGTCTTAATATGGGGTCCACGTCTTTGTCTTAATAATATGGGGTCCACATCTTTCAGTCTTAATAATATGGGGTCCACGTCTTTCAGTCTTAATAATATGGGGTCCACGTCTTTCAGTCTTAATAATATGGGGTCCACGTTTTTCAGTCTTAATAATATGGGGGGTCCACGTCTTTCAGGCTTAATATGGGGTCCAGGTCTTTCAGTCTTAATAATATGGGGTCCAGGTCTTTCAGTCTTAATAATATGGGGTCCAGGTCTTTCAGTCTTAATAATATGGGGTCCACGTCTTTCAGCCTTAATATGGGGTCCAGGTCTTTCAGTCTTAATAATATGGGGTCCACGTTTTTCAGTCTTAATAATATGGGGTCCAGGTCTTTCAGTCTTAATAATATGGGGTCCACGTCTTTCAGCCTTAATATGGGGTCCAGGTCTTTCAGTCTTAATAATATGGGGTCCAGGTCTTTCAGTCTTAATAATATGGGGTCCACGTCTTTCAGCCTTAATATGGGGTCCAGGTCTTTCAGTCTTAATAATATGGGGTCCAGGTTTTTCAGTCTTAATAATATAGGTTTAAACTCAGTATAAATTATGGAAGTCGTAACCTCGGAGAAGTGAATTAAAAAATTCAAGGAAAAATATTTGTATTTCTTAGTGATCTAAATATTCCACTTCCTTTACTACCCCATTTTTGTACCAATAATATATTTTATTACATAATATGGCACACAAGGCTTAAAGGATACATCACATATGTAATAGATAAGGTTTAAGGGTCACATATTAGGTACATATTATTGTTGTATATCTCAATATTTAGTTTCTTTACTAAGTGTTTCAGTTTCAGTAATATTTAGTTTCTTTACTAAGTATTTCAGTTTCAATAATATTTAGTTTGTTTAATAAGTATTTCAGTTTCAGTAATATTTAGTTTCTTTACTAAGTATTTCAGTTTCAGTAATATTTAGTTTCTTTACTAAGTATTTCAGTTTCAATAATATTTAGTTTGTTTAATAAGTATTTCAGTTTCAGTAATATTTAGTTTCTTTACTAAGTATTTCAGTTTCAGTAATATTTAGTTTCTTTACTATTTCAGTTTCAATAATATTTAGTTTGTTTAATAAGTATTTCACTTTCAGTAATATTTAGTTTCTTTACTAAGTGTTTCAGTTTCAGTAATATTTAGTTTCTTTACTAAGTATTTCAGTTTCAGTAATATTTAGTTTCTTTACTAAGTATTTTAGTTTCAGTAATATTTAGTTTCTTTACTAAGTATTTCAGTTTCAGTAATATTTAGTTTCTTTACGAAGTATTTCAGTTTCAGTAATATTTAGTTTCTTTACTAAGTATTTCAGTTTCAGTAATATTTTGTTTCTTTACTAAGTATTTCAGTTTCAGTAATATTTAGTTTCTTTACTAAGTATTTCAGTTTCAGTAATATTTAGTTTCTTTACTAAGTATTTCAGTTTCAGTAATATTTAGTTTCTTTACTAAGTATTTCAGTTTCAGTAATATTTAGTTTCTTTACGAAGTATTTCAGTTTCAGTAATATTTAGTTTCTTTACTAAGTATTTCAGTTTCAGTAATATTTAGTTTCTTTACTAAGTATTTCAGTTTCAGTAATATTTAGTTTCTTTACTAAGTATTTCAGTTTCAGTAATATTTAGTTTCTTTACTAAGTATTTCAGTTTCAGTAATATTTAGTTTCTTTACTAAGTATTTCAGTTTCAGTAATATTTAGTTTCTTTACTAAGTATTTCAGTTTCAGTAATATTTAGTTTCTTTACTAAGTATTTCAGTTTCAGTAATATTTAGTTTCTTTACTAAGTATTTCAGTTTCAGTAATATTTAGTTTCTTTACTAAGTATTTCAGTTTCAGTAATATTTAGTTTCTTTACTAAGTATTTCAGTTTCAATAATATTTAGTTTGTTTAATAAGTATTTCAGTTTCAGTAATATTTAGTTTCTTTACTAAGTATTTCAGTTTCAGTAATATTTAGTTTCTTTACTAAGTATTTCAGTTTCAATAATATTTAGTTTGTTTAATAAGTATTTCAGTTTCAGTAATATTTAGTTTCTTTACTAAGTATTTCAGTTTCAGTAATATTTAGTTTCTTTACTAAGTATTTCAGTTTCAGTAATATTTAGTTTCTTTAATAAGTATTTCAGTTTCAGTAATATTTAGTTTCTTTAATAAGTATTCAGTTTCAGTAATTAGTTTCTTTACTAAGTATTTCAGTTTCAGTAATATTTAGTTTCTTTAATAAGTATTTCAGTTTCAGTAATATTTAGTTTCTTTAATAAGTATTTCAGTTTCAGTAACATTTAGTTTCTTTAATAAGTATTTCAATTTCAGTAATATTTAGTTTCTTTACTAAGTATTTCAGTTTCAGTAATATTTAGTTTCTTTAATAAGTATTTCAGTTTCAGCAATATTTAGTTTCTTTACTAAGTATTTCAGTTTCAGCAATATTTAGTTTCTTTACTAAGTACTTCAGTTTCAGTAATATTTAGTTTCTTTAATAAGTATTTCAGTTTCAGTAATATTTAGTTTCTTTACTAAGTACTTCAGTTTCAGTAATATTTAGTTTCTTTAATAAGTACTTCAGTTTCAGTAATATTTAGTTTCTTTACTAAGTACTTCAGTTTCAGTAATATTTAGTTTCTTTACTAAGTATTTCAGTTTCAGTAATATTTAGTTTCTTTACTAAGTATTTCAGTTTCAGTAATATTTAGTTTCTTTACTAAGTATTTAAGTTTCAGTAATATTTAGTTTCTTTACTAAATATTTCAGTTTCAGTAATATTTAGTTTCTTTAATAAGTATTTCAGTTTCAGTAATATTTAGTTTCTTTACTAAGTATTTCAGTTTCAGTAATATTTAGTTTCTTTATTAAGTATTTTAGTTTCAGTAATATATAGTTTCTTTAATAAGTATTTCAGTTTCAGTAATATTTAGTTTCTTTACTAAGTATTTCAGTTTCAGTAATATTTAGTTTCTTTACTAAGTATTTCAGTTTCAGTAATATTTAGTTTCTTTACTAAGTATTTAAGTTTCAGTAATATTTAGTTTCTTTACTAAGTATTTCAGTTTCAGTAATATTTAGTTTCTTTAATAAGTATTTCAGTTTCAGTAATATTTAGTTTCTTTACTAAGTATTTCAGTTTCAGCAATATTTAGTTTCTTTACTAAGTATTTCAGTTTCAGTAATATTTAGTTTCTTTAATAAGTATTTCAGTTTCAGTAATATTTAGTTTCTTTACTAAGTATTTCAGTTTCAGTAATATTTAGTTTCTTTATTAAGTATTTTAGTTTCAGTAATATATAGTTTCTTTAATAAGTATTTCAGTTTCAGTAATATTTAGTTTCTTTACTAAGTATTTCAGTTTCAGTAATATTTAGTTTCTTTACTAAGTATTTCAGTTTCAGTAATATTTAGTTTCATTAATAAGTATTTCAGTTTCAGTAATATTTAGTTTCTTTAATAAGTATTTCAGTTTCAGTAATATTTAGTTTCTTTACTAAGTATTTCAGTTTCAGTAATATTTAGTTTCTTTACTAAGTATTTCAGTTTCAGCAATATTTAGTTTCTTTAATAAGTATTTCAGTTTCAGCAATATTTAGTTTCATTACTAAGTACTTCAGTTTCAGTAATATTTAGTTTCTTTAATAAGTACTTCAGTTTCAGTAATATTTAGTTTCTTTACTAAGTACTTCAGTTTCAGTAATATTTAGTTTCTTTAATAAGTACTTCAGTTTCAGTAATATTTAGTTTCTTTACTAAGTACTTCAGTTTCAGTAATATTTAGTTTCTTTACTAAGTATTTCAGTTTCAGTAACATTTAGTTTCTTTAATAAGTATTTCAGTTTCAGTAATATTTAGTTTCTTTAATAAGTATTTCAGTTTCAGTAATATTTAGTTTCTTTACTAAGTATTTCAGTTTCAGTAATATTTAGTTTCTTTAATAAGTATTTCAGTTTCTGGTTTTAAATACAAAAAATCACATTTAAGAGTATTTAAATTTATTTTGTGTCCATTAATAACAGTTTTATAATTTAGTGTAAAGGTCTCAGGATTAATTATAATAATTATAACTGCGATGATAGGGGAGATAAGTCACTCTGACTTTAATGGGTCATCCTGGTGGGTAATTTACATATTACTATGTATGATCATTTGTGTAACTCTATATGTATACCCAAATAAACTTATTAACATTGATGTGTATGTTATATGCCGCTTGGGGAATATAATAATAATAATAATAATAATAATAATAATAATAATAATAATAATAATAATAATCTATATTTTTACAAGTACATGTACAATGTATACAGATCATAGCTGACAGCAGTGACAAAAGGTAATTATGTTTGATTCAGGAAGGGGAGGGGAAGCTTTAGTTCCTGGGTTAAAGAGCCCTTCACCAGCATCAAGGGACGCCCCGTCATGGGGTCCTTAAAGGATAAGATAAGATAAGATTTCGTTCGGATTTTTAACCCCGGAGGGTTAGCCACCCAGGATAACCCAAGAAAGTCAGTGCGTCATCGAGGACTGTCTAACTTATTTCCATTGGGGTCCTTAATCTTGTCCCCCAGGATGCGACCCACACCAGTCGACTAACACCCAGGTACCTATTTGCTGCTAGGTGAACAGGACAACAGGTGTAAGGAAACGTGTCGAATGTTTCCACCCGCCGGGAATCGAACCCGGGCCCTCCGTGTGTGAAGCGGGAGCTTTAGCCACCAGGCCACCGGGCCACCGGATGGGGAGTGACACTTTAGTTCCTGGGTTAAAGAGCCCTTCACCGGCATCAAGGGACCCCCGTGATGGGGTCCTTAAAGGATGGGGAGTGACACTTCAGTTCCTGGGTTAAAGAGCCCTTCACCGGCATCAAGGGACGCCCCGTGATGGGGTCCTTAAAGGATGGGGAGCGACGCTTCAGTTCCTGGGTTAAAGAGCCCTTCACCGGCATCAAAGGAAGCCCCGTGATGGGGTCCTTGAAGGATGGGGAGTGACGCTTCAGTTCCTGGGTTAAAGAGCCTTTCACCGGCATCAAGGGACGCCCCGTGATGGGGTCCTTAAAGGATGGGGAGTGACGCTTCAGTTCCTGGGTTAAAGAGCCCTTCACCGGCATCAAGGGACGCCCCGTGATGGGGTCCTTAAAGGATGGGGAGTGACGCTTCAGTTCCTGGGTTAAAGAGCCCTTCACCAGCATCAAGAGACGCCCCGTGATGGGGTCCTTAAAGGATGGGGAGTGACGCTTCAGTTCCTGGGTTAAAGAGCCCTTCACCAGCATCAAGGGACGCCCCGTGATGGGGTCCTTAAAGGATGGGGAGTGACGCTTCAGTTCCTGGGTTAAAGAGCCCTTCACCGGCATCAAGGGGCGCCCCGTGATGGGGTCCTTAAAGGATGGGGAGTGACGCTTCAGTTCCTGGGTTAAAGAGCCCTTCACCGGCATCAAGGGACGCCCCGTGATGGGGTCCTTAAAGGATGGGGAGTGACGCTTCAGTTCCTGGGTTAAAGAGTCCTTCACCGGCATCAAGGGACGCCCCGTGATGGGGTCCTTAAAGGATGGGGAGTGACGCTTCAGTTCCTGGGTTAAAGAGCCCTTCACCAGCATCAAGGGACGCCCCGTGATGGGGTCCTTAAAGGATGGGGAGTGACGCTTCAGTTCCTGGGTTAAAGAGCCCTTCACCAGCATCAAGGGACGCCCCGTAATGGGGTCCTTAGAGGATGGGGAGTGACGCTCAGTTCCTGGGTTAAAGAGCCCTTCACCAGCATCAAGGGACGCCCCGTAATGGGGTCCTTAAAGGATGGGGAGTGACGCTTCAGTTCCTGGGTTAAAGAGCCCTTCACCAGCATCAAGGGACGCCCCGTGATGGGGGTTCCTAAAGTAATATTTAGTTTCCTGCTGTTTCAGAATATTTTTGTCAGCACACCCCAGCGTCTGCCCTTCACGAAGTTTGGCGACGTAACTTTGCGCAAAATACTGCCAAACAGCGAGGCACATTTTGAGGCGGGTCGTATGGAGCTTCGACAGTCAAGGTGAATCATGGGGTATGGAAGATAAAAGTTGTGAATCATGGGGTATGGAAGATAAAAGTTGTGAATCATGGGGTAGGAAAGTTAAAATTGTGAATCATGGGGTAGGAAAGATAAAAGTTGTGAATCATGGGGTATGGAAGATAAAAGTTGTGAATCATGGGTAGGAAAGATAAAAGTTGTGAATCATGGGGTAGGAAAGATAAAAGTTGTGAATCATGGGGTAGGAAAGATAAAAGTTGTGAATCATGGGGTAGGAAAGATAAAAGTTGTGAATCATGGGGTATGGAAGATAAAAGTTGTGAATCATGGGGTAGGAAAGATAAAAGTTGTGAATCATGGGGTATGGAAGATAAAAGTTGTGAACCATGGGGTAGGAAAGATAAAAGTGGCAGTGAATCATGGGGTAGGAAAGATAAAAGTGGCGAATCATGGGTTACGGAAGATACAAGTGGTGAATCATGTTCTATGGGAGGTAAATATGGTGAAACATGGGGCAGGGAAGATGAGTGAATCATGGGGTAAGAAAGATGAAAATAGAGGTGAATCATAGGTTATGAAATATAAACATGGTGAATCATGGGGAATGAAATATAAAAGTGGAGGCAAATCATGGGTTATAGCAGATAAAAGTGATGAATCATGGGTTATAGCAGATAAAAGTGGTGAATCATGGGGTATGGAAGATAAAAGTGGTGAATCATGGGGTATGGAAGATACAGGTGGTGAATTATGAGGTATGGGGGATGAAGCTAATGAATCATGAGAGTATGGAATATAAAAGTGATGGTGAATCACGGAGTATGAGAGATAAAAGTGATGGTGAGGAGGGAGCGTACGTTCTCTTTGTCTTAGGGCCCCTAGCTTCCCCTCTGAGGGGTCAAACAGGGGTCGTGACCCAACATGACCTGAAGGGATGACAAGCAGCTTAGTGGTGGGGTGGCTGCTCCACCCTCTCACACCACTACTCACAAACACCATAAAAGAAGCACTGTAAGAATTTTTACTTGGCAGGGCTTGAGGCATGTCATGGGGGATTAGGATGTGTTAGGTTAGTTTAGGTTAGGTTAGATTAGGTTAAGTTAGTTTAGGTTAGGTTAAGTCAGTTTAAGTTAGGTTAGATTAGGTTAGGTTAGGGTAGTTTAGGTTAGGTTATATTAGGTTAGGTTAGGTTAGGTTAGGTTAGATTAGGTTAAGTTAGTTTAAGTTAGGTTAGATTAGGTTAGGTTAGGGTAGTTTAGGTTAGGTTATATTAGGTTAGGTTAGGTTAGTTTAGGTTAGGTTAGATTAGGTTAAGTTAGTTTAAGTTAGGTTAGATTAGGTTAGGTTAGGGTAGTTTAGGTTAGGTTATATTAGGTTAGGTTATGTTAGTTTAGGTTAGGTTAGATTAGGTTAAGTTAGTTTAGTTTAGGTTAGCTTATTAAGTTAGTTTAGGTTAGGTTAGATTAGGTTAGGTTATGTTAGGTTAGATAAGGTTAGATTAGTTTAGGTTAGGTTAGATTAGGTTAAGTTAGTTTAGTTTAGGTTAGGTTAGGTTAAGTTAGTTTAGGTTAGGTTTGATTAGGTTAGATTAGGTTAGGTTAGATTAGGTTAGGTTAGTTTAGGTTAGATTAGATTAGGTTAAGTTAGTTTAGGTTAGGTTAGATTAGGTTAGGTTATGTCAGGTTAGATTAGGTTAGGTTAGTTTAGGTTAGGCTAGATTAGGTTAAGTTTGTTTAGTTTAGGTTAGGTTAGATTAGGTTAGGTTAGACTAACTTAGGTTAGTTTAGGTTGGGTTAGATTAGGTTAGATTAGGTTAGGTTAGGTTAGATTAGGTTAGATTAGGTTAGGTTAGATTAGGTTAGGTTAGGTTAGGTTAGTTTAGGTTAGATTAGGTTAGGTTAGATTAGGTTAAATTAGGTTAGGTTAAGTTAGATTAGGTTAGATTAGGTCAGATTAGGTTAGATTAGGTTAGGTTAGATTAGGTTAGGTTAGATTAGATTAGGTTAGGTTAGGTTAGATTAGATTAGGTTAGATTAGGTTAGGTTAGATTAGGTTAAATTAGGTTAGGTTAGGTTAGGTTAGGTTAGATTAGGTTAGATTAGGTTAGGTTAGATTAGGTTAGGTTAGGTTAGATTAGGTTAGATTAGGTTAGATTAGGTTAGGTTAGATTAGGTTAAATTAGGTTAGGTTAGGTTAGATTAGGTTAGGTTAGATTAGGTTAGGTTAGGTTAGATTAGGTTAGATTAGGTTAGATTAGGTTAGGTTAGGCTAGATTAGGTTAGGTTAGATTAGGTTAGGTTAGATTAAGTTAGGTTAGGTTAGATTAGGTTAGATTAGGTTAGGTTAGATTAGGTTAGGTTAGGTTATATTAGGTTAGGTTAGATTAGGTTAGGTTAGGTTATATTAGGTTAGGTTAGATTAGGTTAGATTAGGTTAGATTAGGTTAGGTTAGATTAGGTTAGGTTAGGTTAGGTTAGGTTAGGTTAGATTAGGTTAGGTTAGGTTAGGTTAGGTTAGGTTAGATTAGGTTAGGTTAGGTTAGGTTAGGTTAGGTTAGGTTAGGTTAGATTAGGTTAGGTTAGGTTAGGTTAGGTTAGGTTAGGTTAGATTAGGTTAGGTTAGGTTAGGTTAGGTTAGGTTAGGTTAGATTAGGTTAGGTTAGGTTAGGTTAGGTTAGGTTAGGTTAGGTTAGGTTAGGTTAGGTTCGTCAAGAAACAGAGCAAGTGTTTCCTGATGCGGGACTTAGACGATGACCCGCCGTTGGAACTTTTGGTCATCTGACCGAGGCCTTCCGCTGGCTTACCCCTCCACCCCTTTAAAAATTATAGTGTCATGGGGAGCCTTCACGTCGAGCCTTTACGATTAGAAAGCTTCCCTGTGAAACTTTCTCTTGGAACTTTCATTGCACCTCTGAGGGATGTTTAAAATTATATTAAATACCGACAAGTTGATAAATAAGACATTTGCAGTAGTTAGGTATCTTTATTGTTAAGTAAAAGGACACAAGTGCAACTAATGTGACATTTATTGTGGCAACGTTCCGCTCTCCAGGAGCTTTATCAAGCGAAACGTTGCCACAATAAATGTCACATTAGTTGCACTTGTGTCCTTTTACTTTACATATTGTCGGTAATTCTACCAACTTTATTACAATCTTTATTGTTGAAACGTTTCGCCCACACAGTTGGCTTCTTCAGTCGTATACAGTAAAGATGTAATTGAGGTGGTCAAGACTGAGGGACTGACCACCTCAGATACTGTCTTTCCAAGGTTGATGGACTGATATCATCTTTACTTAGCTGCTACTCATGTTGACTGAAGAAGCCTTCTGAATAGGCGAAACGTTTCAACAGTAAAGATACCCAACTGTTGCACATGTCTTTCTCATGGACCTCTATAGGGAGCCTATTAAGGAACCATTTAGAGAAATCTTTCATAGGAGACCTCCATAGGGAACCTCCTTAGGGAACCTCCATAGGGAACCTTCATAGGGAACCTTCATAGGGAACCTTCATAGGGAACCTTCATATTAAGCCTTCATAGGAATGCTGTATAGAGCCTCCATAGGGAACCTCAGTGGCAGACAACTAAATTAATGACTCAAGAGAAGTCTGGCTCCGGTTCGGTACCCAGGCGAGAAAGAACCTCGATCTCTGCTTTCCCACAACCCTATCATAAGAACGTAAGAAAGGAGAAATACTGCAGCAGGCCTACTGGCCCATACCAGGCAGGTCCTTCTCAAACCCTAACACACTAGCACTATTTGTCCAGCCCATATTCAAAGCTACCCAATAAGCATGTTTACTCTTACCTCCTCAATGTAAACACATCGTGGAAGAACGGCAGACTGATGTGGCACTATACATGTGCATCTCCTCGACACTGCATTCTATTTATGTTAGCAGGATGGTACTGTTGGTTATAGAAAAGAGTTTAAACTTAAGTATAAGGACTTGGAGCACTGATACAACTTTGTCTCGATAGGATCAGAGACCCTTGGTTTCGGGGAAGGAGGCGTAAGTTTTCTCAAAGAATTTGGTGTCAGGCTTATCGATAAAGCCGGAAACCGAGAGACCGCCGCCTTTCTGTTCTAGTTCGTCAGTGTGGAGAGTTTAGAGGGGAAAATGCTTGCGGCATCCTTGGTTCCCGGTCGGTCTTGGAGGAGTTATATCTGGAATATACCTGGAGAATGTTTCGAGAGAAGACGCCCCAGTGGTCCGGTCCATGACCAGGCCTTGTCAGGCCTGGCCAAACTAATCTAAATGCTGTTACACTGCATGTGTATACTTGTGCGTGTGTGTGTATGTGTGTACTCACGTGATTGCACTCACCTAATTCTGGTTGCAAGGGCCGAGACTCAGCTCCTGGCCCCGCCTCTTCACTGATCGCTACTAGGTCCTCTCTGCTTCCTGAGCTTTGTCATACCTCGTCTTAAAGCTATGTATGGTTCCTGCCTCCACTACATCACTTGCTTGGCTATTCCACTTCCTGACGACTCTATGAACAAATACTTCCTAACATCCCTCTGACTCGTCTAAGTCTTCAGCTTGCAACTGTGACCTCTTGTTTCTGTGTCCCACCTCTGGAACATCCTGTCTCTTCCCACCTCATCTATTCCACGCAGTATTTTGTATGTCGTTTTCATGTCTCCCCTGACCCTCCTGTCCTCCAGTGTCGTCAGTCCGATTTCCCTCAACCTTTCATCGTAGGACATTCCCCTGAGCTCCGGAACTAACCTTGTTGCCAGCCTTTGCACACTCTCTAATTTTTTGACGTGCTTGACGAGGTGTGGGGTTCCAAACTGGTGCTGCATACTCCAGTATGGGCCTTACGTACACAGTGTACAGTGTGTGTGTGTGTGTGTGTGTGTGTGTGTGTGTGTACTCAATTGTACTCACCTAATTGTGGTTGCAGGGGTCGAGACTCAGCTCCTGGCCCCGCCTTTTCACTGATCGCTACTGGATCCTCTCTCTCTCTCTCTGCTTCCTGAGCTTTGTCATACCTCTTCTTAAAACTATGTATGGTTCCTGCCTCCACTACTTCACTTGCTAGGCTATTCCACTTGCTGACAACTCTATGACTGAAGAAATACTTCGTAACGTCCCTGTGACTCGTCTGAGTCTTCAGCTTCCAGTTGTGACCCCTTGTTTCTGTGTCCCCTCTCTGGAACATCATATCTCTGTCCACCTTGTCTATTCCCCGCAGTATCTTGTATGTCGTTATCATGTCTCCCCTGACCCTTCTGTCCTCCAGTGTCGTCAGTCCGATTTCCCTTAACCTTTCCTCGTACGACATTCCCTTGAGCCTTGTTGCAAACCTTTGTACTTTCTCTAACTTCTTGACGTGCTTGTGTGTACTCACCTATTTGTACTCACCTATTTGTGGTTGCAGGGGTCGAGTCCTAGCTCCTGGCCCCGCCTCTTCACCGGTTGCTACTGGGCCCTCTCTCTCCCCGCTCCATGAGCTTTATCAAACCTCGTCTTAAAACTGTGTATGGTTCCTGCCTCCACTACGTCATTTTCTAGGCTATTCCACTGCCTTACAACTCTATGACTGAAGAAATACTTCCTACTATCTCTCTGACTCATTTGTGTCTTCAACTTCCAATTGTGGCCTCTTGTTTCTGTGTCCCCTCCCTGGAACATCCTGTCTTTGTCCACCTTGTCTATTCCACGCAGTATTTTATATGTCGTTATCATGTGTGTGTGTGTGTGTGTGTGTGTGTGTGTGTGTGTGTGTGTGTGTGTGTGTGTGTGTGTGTGTGTGTGTGTGTGTGTGTGTGTGTGTGTATGTGCACTAATAAATAATGAAAAATTAGGTGATAGAAGAAATTATTGAGACAGCACGAAGAAGACAACGTCAGTATTTTCCTCCCTCTGGAACCATTATTATTTATCTGAGGTCAAGAGTTCCTAAGCAACCTGTCCTCCATTTTTTTTGTACCGAGCGTGTAAAAAATCATGTTCGAAATTTAATAACTAATTAAGCTGAGCAGGTGAAACATCTCTCACTACAGATACCCAAGTGTTGCCCATGTGTTCATTATATATATATATATATATATATATATATATATATATATATATATATATATATATATATATATATATATATATATATATATATATATATATATATATGTCGTGCCGAATAGGCAGAACTTGCGATCTTGGCTTAAACAGCAACGTTCATCTTGCCATATAGGACAAGTGAAAATTTGTGTATTCAATAATTTCGCCAAAATCATTCTGAACCTAACGAAAAAAAATATATTTCACTGGGTTTGTTTAGTATTAAATTACTGTAAACAAATTTAAAATATATTTAGTTGGGTTAGGCTAAAATAAATTGCTCTTACTATAATAAGGTTAGGTAAGTTTTCTAAGATTCTTTTGGTGCAAAATTAAAATTTTTTACATTAATATTAATGAAAAATATATATCTTTAAACTTATAAGAGAAAATTTCAGAAAGGACTTAATTTTAAATGAGTTCTTGCTAATTGACCAGTTTTACATATTCGGCACGATATATATATATATATATATATATATATATATATATATATATATATATATATATATATATATATATATATATATATATATATATATATATATATATATATATATATATATATTAGTTATTGTCGAGATTGACTTAAGACGTGTAAAAACTTACGTTGTCCTTTACTGTGAAGATGTTAAGTGTCTTACATATGGTTTATGTGGTGTCTTTATATCTTGTGAGACTACATGAGGTTGTGTAGCCAGATACCTACAAATAAGGTATCACAAAGACACGAGGTTTCGCTCGTAGGTTGCTAGAAAAGTTAATATTGTGCGTAACGATCATCTTTGAGGGAAACGTTGTTTAATAAAGCTTATTTTTTAGCGAAACAGTGTGATAAAGGTTTATTTGTTATAAGAATGTATTTTGCGACTGTACGTGTGTAGGTTTGTGTTCTTTACCTGTGCTCGTTACACAGATCACCGACACATAAAAACTAATTTAAGACGACGTTTCGGTCCGACTTGGATCATTACCTAGTATACACAGTATGCATTATGTGTCTTATCTGTGTTCCTTATGTAAGTATTTATGCGTATTTTATATGTGTCTTATCTACGTGTTTATCATACATATGTAACTATGTCTCTCGGCTGGACATGTATTATTATTATTATTATTATTATTATTATTATTATTATTATTATTATTATTAACATTATTATTATTATTATTATTATTATTATTATTATTATTATTATTATTATTATTATTATTATTATTATTATTATTAACATTTATGAAGGGATTCAGGGAAACCACTTAGCTGGACTTGAGTCCTGGAGGTGCGAAGTACAGTGTCTGCACTCTGAAGGAGGGGTGTTAATGTTGCAGTTTTATAACTAGTGGAAGCGCACCTCTGGCAAGACAGTGATGGAGTGAATGATGGTGAAAGTTTTTCTTTTTCGGGTCACCCTGCCTTGGTGGGAGACATCCGATGTGTTAATAAACTAAAATTATTATTAATATTGGGAAACGCTAAAAATGTCGGGGGTCCTACAACGCCTGGCCAATGGGAAGGCATCCAGTTTGTTCCCAGAATGAGTTAATATCTCCTGACTCACGATTATTATAATTATGGGGACCGCTAAACCCGTAGGATTATACAGCACATGTGGGTGGGATGGAAGGTATTCTGGCTCAATTCAGGGAACCGGAGTACAGATTCAATTCCCTAGATCAAGAGCCCCTCACCAGCGTCAAGGAACCTCCCTAGAGGGGTCTTGACTCAGAAATCATAACACGATTGTAAGCAAACCATTGGTTCTAACCCCACCCGTACCGTGGTTTGAGTTAATGTCGTTCCAGTTCCTTGAATCAAGAGCCCTTCATCAGCATGAAGGGACCATGAACGCAGCAGTTTGGAATATAAGTGAATGAATGCATTTTACGGTAATTGGGAAATTGAGCTAGTTAGCGGCTTGTTTGATTATTTTGCCCGCTGTGGCAATTACCTGCACTGTTGATTTGACGAGAATATTTTTTGGTTAGGAAATGATATCGGTTTTATCGTGTAAAGTATGAACTGTTAATTGGACAGGTGGATATATATTCATTTAACTTTAATTATTCAGCCAGGGTGAGTGATGTGAGTAATGTTATTGTGTGGTTGTAGTCTGTTGTGTGTGTGACTGTAGTCTGTTGTGTGTGTGGTTGTAGTCTGTTGTGTGTGTGACTGTAGTCTGTTGTGTGTGTGGTTGTAGTCTGTTGTGTGTGTGGTTGTAGTCTGTTGTGTGTGTGTGTGGCTGTAGTCTGTTGTGTGTGTGTGTGGTTGTAGTCTGTTGTGTGTGTGGTTGTAGTCTGTTGTGTGTGTGGTTGTGGTCTGTTTTGTGTGTGGCTGTAGTCTGTTGTGTGTGTGTGTGGTTGTAGTCTGTTTTGTGGCTGTAGTCTGTTGTATCTGTGTGTGGGTGTAGTCTGTTGTGTGTGTGTGGTTGTAGTCTGTTGTGTGTGTAATTGTAATCTGTTGTGTGTGTGTGGTTGTAGTCTGTTGTGTGTGTGGTTGTAGTCTGTTGTGTGTGTGTGTGGCTGTAGTCTGTTGTGTGTGTGTGTGTGGTTGTAGTCTGTTGTGTGTGTGGTTGTAGTCTGTTGTGTGTGTGTGTGGTTGTAGTCTGTTGTGTGTGTGGCTGTAGTCTGTTGTGTGTGTGTGTGTGTGGTTGTAGTCTGTTGTGTGTGTGGCTGTAGTCTGTTGTGTGTGTGTGTGTGTGGTTGTTGTCTGTTGTGTGGCTGTAGTCTGTTGTATCTGTGTGTGGGTGTAGTCTGTTGTGTGTGTGTGGTTGTAGTCTGTTGTGTGTGTAATTGTAGTCTGTTGTGTGTGTGTGGTTGTAGTCTGTTGTGTGTGTGGTTGTAGTCTGTTGTGTGTGTGGTTGTAGTCTGTTGTGTGTGTGACTGTAGTCTGTTGTGTGTGTGGTTGTAGTCTATTGTGTGTGTGGCTGTAGTCTGTTGTGTGTGTGACTGTAGTCTGTTGTGTGTGTGACTGTAGTCTGTTGTATGTGGTTGTAGTCTGTTGTGTGTGTGGCTGTAGTCTGTTGTGTATGTGGTTGTAGTCTGTTGTGTGTGTGTGTGGTTGTAGTCTGTTGTGTGTGTGATTGTAGTCTGTTGTGTGTGTGGTTGTAGTCTATTGTGTGTGTGGCTGTAGTCTGTTGTGTGTGTGACTGTAGTCTGTTGTGTGTGTGGCTGTAGTCTGTTGTATGTGGTTGTAGTCTGTTGTGTGTGTGGCTGTAGTCTGTTGTATGTGGTTGTAGTCTGTTGTGTGTGTGGTTGTAGTATGTTGTGTGTGTGGCTGTAGTCAGTTGTATGTGGTTGTAGTCTGTTGTGTGTGTGGCTGTAGCCTGTTGTGTGTGTGGCTGTAGTCTGTTGTGTGTGTGGTTGTAGTCTGTTGTGTGTGTGGCTGTAGTCTGTTGTGTGTGTGGCTGTAGTCTGTTGTGTGTGTGTGTGGTTGTAGTCTGTTGTGTGTGTGGTTGTAGTCTGTTGTGTGTGTGGTTGTAGTCTGTTGTGTGTGTGGCTGTAGTCTGTTGTGTGTGTGTGTGGTTGTAGTCTGTTGTGTGTGTGGTTGTAGTCTGTTGTGTGTGTGTGTGTGTGTGTGTGGCTGTAGTCTGTTGTGTGTGTGGCTGTAGTCTGTTGTGTGTGTGTGTCGTTGTAGTCTGTTGTGTGTGTGGCTGTAGTCTGTTGTGTGTGTGTGTGTGTGTGTGTGTGGTTGTAGTCTGTTGTGTGGCTGTAGTCTGTTGTGTCTGTGTGTGGTTGTAGTCTGTTGTGTGTGTGTGGTTGTAGTCTGTTGTGTGTGTGTGTGTGGTTGTAGTCTGTTGTGTGTGTGGTTGTAGTCTGTTGTGTGTGTGTGGTTGTAGTCTGTTGTGTGTGTGACTGTAGTCTGTTTTGTGTGTGGTTGTAGTCTATTGTGTGTGTGGCTGTAGTCTGTTGTGTGTGTGACTGTAGTCTGTTGTGTGTGTGACTGTAGTCTGTTGTGTGTGTGACTGTAGTCTGTTGTGTGTGTGGCTGTAGTCTGTTGTATGTGGTTGTAGTCTGTTGTGTGTGTGGCTGTAGTCTGTTGTATGTGGTTGTAGTCTGTTGTGTGTGTGGTTGTAGTCTGTTGTGTGTGTGGCTGTAGTCAGTTGTATGTGGTTGTAGTCTGTTGTGTGTGTGGCTGTAGTCTGTTGTGTGTGTGGTTGTAATCTGTTGTGTGTGTGGTTGTAGTCTGTTGTGTGTGTGGCTGTAGTCTGTTGTGTGTATGGTTGTAGTCTGTTGTGTGTGTGTGGTTGTAATCTGTTTTGTGTATTGCTGTAGTCTTTTGTGTCTGTGGTTGTAGTCTGTTGTGTGTGTGTTGCTGTAGTCTGTTGTGTGTGTGGTTGTAATCTGTTGTGTGTGTTGCTGTAGTCTGTTGTGTGTGTGGTTGTAGTCTGTTGTGTGTGTGTTGCTGTAGTCTGTTGTGTGTGTGGTTGTAGTCTGTTGTGTGTGTGGTTGTAGTCTGTTGTGTGTGTGGCTGTAGTCTGTTGTCTGTGTGACTGTAGTCTGTTGTCTGTGTGACTGTAGTCTGTTGTGTGGGTGGTTGTAGTCTGTTGTGTGTGTGGTTGTAGTCTGTTGTGTGTGTGTGGTTGTAGTATGTTGTGTGCGTGGTTGTAGTCTGTTGTGTGTGTGTGTGGTTGTAGTCTGTTGTGTGTGTGGTTGTAGTCTGTTGTGTGTGTGGCTGTAGTCTGTTGTATGTGGTTGTAGTCTGTTGTGTGTGTGACTGTAGTCTGTTGTGTGTGTGGCTGTAGTCTGTTGTGTGTGTGGCTGTAGTCTGTTGTGTGTGTGTGACTGTAGTCGTCTGTTGTACGTGGTTGTAGTCTGTTGTGTGTGTGACTGTAGTCTGTTATGTGTGACTGTAGTCTGTTGTGTGTGTGACTGTAGTCTGTTGTGTGTGTGGTTGTAGTCTGTTGTGTGTGTGTGGTTGTAGTCAGTTGTGTGCGTGGTTGTAGTCTGTTGTGTGTGTGTGGTTGTAGTCTGTTGTGTGTGTGACTAGTCTGTTGTGTGTGTAACTGTAGTCTGTTGTGTGTGTGGCTGTAGTCTGTTGTATGTGATTGTAGTCTGTTGTGTGTGTGACTGTAGTCTGTTGTGTGTGTGGCTGTAGTCTGTTGTGTGTGTGGCTGTAGTCTGTTGTGTGTGTGGCTGTAGTCTGTTATATGTGGTTGTAGTCTGTTGTGTATGTGGCTGTATGCTGTTGTGTGTGTGGCTGTAGTCTGTTGTGTGTGGCTGTAGTCTGTTGTATGTGGTTGTAGTCTGTTATGTGTGTGGTTGTAGTCTGTTGTGTGTGGTTGTAGTCTGTTGTGTGTGTGGTTGTAGTCTCTTGTGTGTGTGGTTGTAGTCTGTTGAATGTGTGGTTGTAGTCTGTTGTGTGTGTGGTTGTAGTCTGTTGTGTGTGACTGTAGTCTGTTGTGTATGTGACTGTAGTCTGTTGTGTGTGTTGCTGTAGTCTGTTGTGTGTGTGACTAGTCTGTTGTGTGTGTGTGACTGTAGTCTGTTGTGTGTGTTGCTGTAGTCTGGTGTGTGTGTGCTTGTAGTATGTTGTGTGTGTGTGGTTGTAGTCTGTTGTGTGTGTGTGGTTGTAGTCTGTTGTGTGTGTTGCTGTAGTCTGTTGTGTGTGTGACTGTAGTCTGTTGTGTGTGTGACTGTAGTCTGTTGTGTGTGTGTGGTTGTAGTCTGTTGTGTGTGTTGTTGTAGTCTGTTGTGTGTGTATTGCTGTAGTCTGTTGTGTGTGTGGTTGTAGTCTGTTGTGTGTGTGTGTGGTTGTAGTCTGTTGTGTGTGTGTTGCTGTAGTCTGTTGTGTGTGTGGTTGTAGTCTGTTGTGTGTGTGTTGCTGTAGTCTGTTGTGTGTGTGGTTGTAGTCTGTTGTGTGTGTGTTGCTGTAGTCTGTTGTGTGTGTGGTTGTAGTCTGTTGTGTGTGTGGTTGTAGTCTGTTGTGTGTGTGTTGCTGTAGTCTGTTGTGTGTGTGGTTGTAGTCTGTTGTGTGTGTGTTGCTGTAGTCTGTTGTGTGTGTGGTTGTAGTCTGTTGTGTGTGTGTTGCTGTAGTCTGTTGTGTGTGTGGTTGTAGTCTGTTGTGTGTGTGGTTGTAGTCTGTTGTGTGTGTGTTGCTGTAGTCTGTTGTGTGTGTGACTGTAGTCTGTTGTGTGTGTGACTGTAGTCTGTTGTGTGTGTGTGGTTGTAGTCTGTTGTGTGTGTGTGGTTGTAGTCTGTTGTGTGTGTGTTGCTGTAGTCTGTTGTGTGTGTGGTTGTAGTCTGTTGTGTGTGTGTGTGGTTGTAGTCTGTTGTGTGTGTGTTGCTGTAGTCTGTTGTGTGTGTGGTTGTAGTCTGTTGTGTGTGTGTGGTTGTAGTCTGTTGTGTGTGTGTGTGGTTGTAGTCTGTTGTGTGTGTGGTTGTAGTCTGTTGTGTGTGTGGTTGTAGTCTGTTGTGTGTGTGTTGCTGTAGTCTGTTGTGTGTGTGGTTGTAGTCTGTTGTGTGTGTGGTTGTAGTCTGTTGTGTGTGTGTTGCTGTAGTCTGTTGTGTGTGTGTGGTTGTCGCCTATTGTGTGAATATTTTCTGCTGTGGTATTATTGTTATTATTATTATTATTATTATTATTATATTAGTTGGGAAGCGCTAAATTCGTAAAGGTTATATAGCACCTGGAGAAAAAGAGGTAACCAGATTTGATTACATGTGAGGGTTACTCTAGTTCATTCGATTAAGAGATCTATGCGGGTATCAAGGCGTGTCTTCTCTTGAAGTTTGGTAGGCATAATTCTTAGCAAACTATTTATTCTTTTGTGTTTGTTTTCGTATTTATTTTTTTTCTGACGCTTAATTCCTCATATTTATTCTATTATTTTTTTTTTACCTTTCTCCATTCTTGAAGTCATCTTTGCACTCGCTTGCATGCAAAAAGTATGTAATCTTTATTCGGAGCATGTTAACACACTCACATAGGCTGTCTCCCAAACCAGCGGAGCAGATACTAATAGGCTCTGAGGATTTAACGGGGCCCCATTGTCGGATCAGTATCTAGGTTCAGCCAATGAGAAGGTGGATCTGGCAGTTGTGAAGGTGACGTGGTTACCACTCAAGTTTTCACCCATGTCATTTCCATTCTAGAGCTGGTTGAATCTGGGTGGTCTGCTTTCTATTGGCTGCGATTTTTGCCTTGATTACCTTGGCTTGTACTAATACTTATTGCTATACATAGTGAATATAGTGTACATACTGTTGTTATATTTGGTGAAGGATAATATAATTCAAAGTGTTTCTGCTGTGTTTATTTTGCTCCTTCTACACCCAGGATAACAGGCCTTTGAGTACCTGGGTTGTAATACTCTCTCTTATCGTCCCTATAATTGTCCATTTATTGAGGAGTATAGAGACAGTATAATAACCTATGTGACATGTCGAGATATTAATGAAAATAAGGTACCAGATATATTAAACAAATTTTCTAAATTTGCTGATAACCGATAAGTGAATTGTAGATGTAAAACCAATGTACTCCTGTTAACCCTTTTGGGGCCTAGTTCTTAGATCTTTTGTGTAATGCTGTTGCGCTACCCTGCACAGGATGGATATGGTCTGCAAAATAAACTAGCCACTTCGGTGTCAATATCTAAATGTTCCGTTCTTGCCTTCATATATTATTGATTTTTTCCTTCTGGCCCCCTCTCTTTTCCTTTATTAACACCTTTTATTCTTGCCCCTACTCTTCTTATCTCATCCCTCCTCACTCTCTCATCTTCCCTCCCTCCTGGCTAGGATCTAAGCTGTGGCCTGGCATATACACTGGAGCTTTTCTTTTATCACCAAACCTTGTTTGTCTTTATGTTTAAACCTTTGGTCCGTCTCAGGCTGTTGTTTATGTTCTGATACAAGTATCACCACTACCAGGGTCGTCACAGGCTGTTGTTTGTGTTCTGATACAAGTATCACCACTACCAGGGTCGTCCCAGGCTGTTGTTTGTGTTCTGATACAAGTATCACCACTACCAGGGTCGTCCCAGGCTGTTGTTTGTGTTCTGATACAAGTATCACCACTACCAGGGTCGTCACAGGCTGTTGTTTGTGTTCTTATACAAGTATCACCACTACCAGGGTCGTCCCAGGCTGTTGTTTGTGTTCTGATACAAGTATCACCACTACCAGGGTCGTCCCAGGCTGTTGTTTATGTCTGATACAAGTATCACCACTACCAGGGTCGTCCCAGGCTGTTGTTTATGTCTGATACAAGTATCACCACTACCAGGGTCGTCCCAGGCTGTTGTTTGTGTTCTGATACAAGTATCACCACTACCAGGGTCGTCCCAGGCTGTTGTTTGTGTTCTGATACAAGTATCACCACTACCAGGGTCGTCCCAGGCTGTTGTTTATGTCTGATACAAGTATCACCACTACCAGGGTCGTAACACCACTACCAGGGTCGTCCCAGGCTGTTGTTTGTGTTCTGATACAAGTATCACCACTACCAGGGTAGTCCCAGGCTATTGTTTATGTCTGATACAAGTATCACCACTACCAGGGTCGTCCCAGGCTATTGTTTATGTCTGATACAAGTATCACCACTACCAGGGTCGTCCCAGGCTATTGTTTATGTCTGATACAAGTATCACCACTACCAGGGTCGTCCCAGGCTATTGTTTATGTCTGATACAACTATCACCACTACCAGGGTCGTTCCAGGCTGTTGTTTATGTTCTGACACAAGTATCACCACTACCAGGGTCGTTCCAGGCTGTTGTTTATGTTCTGACACAAGTATCACCACTACCAGGGTCGTTCCAGGCTGTTGTTTATGTTCTGACACAAGTATCACCACTACCAGGGTCGTTCCAGGCTGTTGTTTATGTTCTGACACAAGTATCACCACTACCAGGGTAGTCCCAGGCTATTGTTTATGTCTGATACAAGTATCACCACTACCAGGGTCGTTCCAGGCTGTTGTTTATGTTCTGACACAAGTATCACCACTACCAGGGTCGTCCCAGGCTATTGTTTATGTCTGATACAAGTATCACCACTACCAGGGTCGTCCCAGGCTATTGTTTATGTCTGATACAAGTATCACCACTACCAGGGTCGTCCCAGGCTATTGTTTATGTCTGATACAAGTATCATCACTACCAGGGTCGTCCCAGGCTATTGCTTGTCTCCTGATACCAGTGTCATCACCACCAAAGATAATCGTGGTGTATTGGCTTTAGGAGGCTATATGACCCTCTGCAAAAAATATTATTATTAGTAAATTCCTGTAGAAGAGCTAAATCCTCATTGGAAATGGGTATTAACTAGATTTGCTCCTGGAAGTGAAGGGTGGTTTCAGTTCAGGCCAAGAGCCCTTTACCATTCTCCTTGAATGGTCTTCTCGCTGTTACTAATTCTTCTGCTGCTAGTAATATTACTACTACTATTATTGCTACTACTACGACTACTAACTTTCCAAGAGATCGCTCTATCCAATAGACTGCTCTTTCCCAATAGATAGGGGATATTGTGGGGGAGGAAATATATTGGGGTTGTGGGAGCGGGACTGTGCCGGGGAATGTAAGGGTGGGATTGTCTCTAATAACATGGGACTTAATCCTAATTCTTGACCCTGGGTGGCGGCCATCTGTGTGGCGGCCCGTCGCCCTTACTGCCTCGCTACCCTACGTGGATTATGTAGCAAAAGAGGTGTGTGTGTGTGTGTGTGTTGGTAATATTAGTGTGTGGTGGTAGTATTGGTTTATGTGTGTATGTATGTATGTATGTATGTTTTTAGTATTATTGTTTGTGCGTGTGTGTATGCATGTTGATATTATTATTGGGTGTGTGTATGTTTTTAGTATTATTGTTTGTGTGTGTATGCATGTTGATATTATTAGTGGGTGTGTGTATGTTGGTAGTATTAGTGGGCGTGTGTATGTTGGTAGTATTAGTGTGTGTGTATGTATGTTGGTAGTATTAGTGTGTGTGTGTGTTGGTAGTGGGTGTTAACAGTGGCATATACACTGCAACACTGTGAGTGTGTGGGCTAATGCAATTTTACCCAGTGGTTACTCAGTGGTCTTATGTACGCTTGTCTAGGTACATCATTATCTCCACGGATCCTCTCCCGTGTTGTAGTGACTCGTGCTGTGATCACAGTGGATTCTTGTTATTACGTTAAACCCGTAGTGATCATTTAGCACCTGGGGAATGAGAGGTAATCAGGTTTGATCAGTATAAGGGCAGCTAGAATTCCCTGGATCAAGAGCACTTCTCGACATCAAATGATTCGTAATAATGTTGGTAGAATTACCGACAGTATGTTAATTAAAAGGACACAAGTACAACTAATGGGACATTTTATTGTGACAATGTTTCGCTCTCCAGGAACTTTGTCATGCTTGACAAAGCTCCTGGAGAGCGAAACGTTGTCACAATAAAATGTCTCATTAGTTGCATATATGTTCTTTTAACTAACATCGAATGACTCCCTTGAAAGGAACATCAAACGAAACTTCGCAGTGTTAGTCTATGTAATAATTTTATCCTGCTGACTGGACTGTGTGGGGGATGCTACATTACATCCTTGGGGTGGAGCTAAACCCATAGGGGTCATACACCGCCTGGAGAATTGGAGGCAATCAGGTTCGATCAGAGTGTTGGGGGTCATCTGTCTGCTGGAGGGTGTGTTGGAGGTTGTCTGGAGTGAATGATGATGAAAGTGTCTCTTCTTTTTTCGGGTCACCCTGCCTCGGTGGCAAATGACGGATGTGTTAAAACGAAAAATATAGCGCCTGTAGTGGGAATTTAATTTTTTAGGTATCTTGCAGTTCCTGGATGAAGCTCCTTCACAAGCATCCAGGCACCTCTGGAAGAGAGGACTTTCTCAGTAAAGCGAATGTTTTTTTGTTTTTTTTTTTGGGGTGTAGCAGCTGTTGCTTAAGTGATTGTAGTTTGTTTGTAATGTTTCTAGTTTTCACGACGAATTACTTATTAGCTTTCATTAGTAACTTCTGCAGCAATTTAACTTTGAAATGTTAGCCGTTGCTAAACTGGGTTGCCTGTATTACTATTACTTTCTTGTGCGTTTCATTAGCAGTGGCTTAATCTGATAATGATATGGAGGCAGCGTTAAGGGCAGTGAGGTTAATGTAAGTCTGGTTCTGATGGTTGCCACGTTGTTAAAAGTCTGAAAGTTCAAAACAGGAAACTGGGCTGGTAGCGGGGCCAGCCGGCAAGGATATTTGCAATTGGTGACATTTCCCACACTGTAATTTAGTGGGGTGTGGGCGTGATGGGGGGGGGGGAGACAGAGAGAGGGACGGAGGGTAAAGAAGGGCGAGGAATGGAGGCTGTGGGAAAGACGGGGGAAGGAGTGAAAGTGGGTAACGTTGGAATGGGAGAGTGAAGGGTATTGAGGGAAGAGGATAGTTACGACTAGAAGAGTTGGGTAACGGGAAGTTGAGAAATAGAGAAGGGTAGAAGAAATGTTACAGGGAATGGTGAAGAGATGGATATCAGAAGATAGTGTGGAACAGAGAGGCGCTGTACAAGTAAAATGGAGACAAGTGGTTTAAGGGGAAAGGAGAAAGAAGTAAACTAGTTGCGAAGTACAGGGCAAGAGAAGGAAAGGCTGGAGAAGAGGAGTAGTGAAAAAAGGAGCAAGTTTATCTAAGTACAGGTACACACAAGTACAATTATCATACACATGGTAAATTATCTAGGATAATTCCCCCAAAAAAGTGGGAGTGACTTATTTCCACTGGGGTGCAGAAAAAAGATGGAAGGAAGCACTGGTTATCGAAGGACAACAGAAAATATCCGATGAAATAAGCAAAACATCTTATTGGGTTTGACAAGTCAGTTAACTAGTGAGGCTGGAGATGAACAAGCATCTTACTCAAGAAGACGAGTAGATGTATTGTATCTTACGCTGGTATTCTGGTGCTGAAGAGCTCACACCACTTCAGTGGAGACGAAGTATTGGCTTTCAGCACTACACTAGAGGCTCCGGGTGTTGACTTCCAGCATCTCGCTAGAGAAGTGAAGTATTGGCTTTCAGCACTACACTAGAGGCTCCGGGTGTTGACTTCCAGCATCTCGCTAGAGAAGTGAAGTATTGGCTTCCAACACTACACTAGAGGCTCCGGGTGTTGACTTCCAGCATCTCGCTAGAGAAGTGAAGTATTGGCTTCCAACACTACACTAGAGGCTCCGGGTGTTGACTTCCAGCATCTCGCTAGAGAAATGAAGTATTGGCTTTCAGCACTACACTAGAGGCTCCGGGTGTTGACTTCCAGCATCTCGCTAGAGAAGTGAAGTATTGGCTTCCAGCACTACACTAGAGGCTCCGGGTGTTGACTTCCAGCATCTCGCTAGAGAAGTGAAGTATTGGCTTTCAGCACTACACTAGAGGCTCCGGGTGTTGACTTCCAGCATCTCGCTAGAGAAGTGAAGTATTGGCTTCCAACACTACACTAGAGGCTCCGGGTGTTGACTTCCAGCATCTCGCTAGAGAAGTGAAGTATTGGCTTTCAGCACTACACTAGAGGCTCCGGGTGTTGACTTCCAGCATCTCGCTAGAGAAGTGAAGTATTGGCTTCCAACACTACACTAGAGGCTCCGGGTGTTGACTTCCAGCATCTCGCTAGAGAAGTGAAGTATTGGCTTCCAACACTACACTAGAGGCTCCGGGTGTTGACTTCCAGCATCTCGCTAGAGAAGTGAAGTATTGGCTTCCAACACTACACTAGAGGCTCCGGGTGTTGACTTCCAGCATCTCGCTAGAGAAGTGAAGTATTGGCTTCCAACACTACACTAGAGGCTCCGGGTGTTGACTTCCAGCATCTCGCTAGAGAAGTGAAGTATTGGCTTCCAACACTACACTACAGGCTCCGGGTGTTGACTTCCAGCATCTCGCTAGAGAAGTGAAGTATTGGCTTCCAACACTACACTAGAGGCTCCGGGAGTTGACTTCCAGCATCTCGCTAGAGAAGTGAAGTATTGGCTTCCAACACTACACTAGAGGTTCCGGGTGTTGACTTCCAGCATCTCGCTAGAGAAGTGAAGTATTGACTTCCAACACTACACTAGAGGCTCCGGGTGTTGACTTCCAGCATCTCGCTAGAGAAGTGAAGTATTGACTTCCAACACTACACTAGAGGCTCCGGGTGTTGACTTACAGCATCTCGCTAGAGAAGTGAAGTATTGGCTTCCAACACTACACTAGAGGCTCCGGGTGTTGACTTCCAGCATCTCGCTAGAGAAGTGAAGTATTGACTTCCAACACTACACTAGAGGCTCCGGGTGTTGACTTCCAGCATCTCGCTAGAGAAGTGAAGTATTGACTTCCAGCACTACACTAGAGGCTCCGGGTGTTGACTTACAGCATCTCGCTAGAGACGAAGTATTGGCTTCCAACACTAAACTAGAGGCTCCGGGTGTTGACTTCCAGCATCTCGCTAGAAACGAAGTATTGGCTTCCAACACTAAACTAGAGGCTCCGGGTGTTGACTTCCAGCATCTCACTAGAGACGTAAATGATTGGCTTCCAGTGCACACACTGAAGACTTCAAATGTTGGCTCCCAGCACCTCAATAAAAATTCGTATTACTGGCTCTCTGAACCTGCCCGAAATGCACCGCATACTAGATGCTTTCTTTTGTGCCTAACAATAGTTAATACATGTAAATTACATTACTTGTATACTGCAGAAAAGACATAAATTATTATAATTAGAGATCCCAAGTGTTCGATCCCAACATCGCACCTGAGTGGAGAAACAACTGCTGAGGTGTCTCGTAGCTCGATCGCTAGAGCACTCAGCTCACACATTGAGGTCCGGTGATCGATGCCCCGGTACGGCTGAAAAATATTAAGACGTGTTTCCTTAAGGCACCTGCTGTCCCTGTTCACCTAGAAGTAAAATGGGTACCTGGATGCTAGTCGACTGGAGTTTACCTGGAGAGGGTTTTGGGGGTCAACGCCCCCGCGGCCCGGTCTGAGACCAGGCCTCATGGTGAATCAAGGTCTGATCAACCAGGCTGTTACTGCTGGCCGTGGGTCGCATCCTGGGACAAAACTGACCTTATTTGCCCGAAATGCTCTGCATAACAAGGGGCTTTCTATATAGCAGTATGTCATTGATATTAGCTAAGCCTGTGTACCTTGTACACGTACTTGTAGAAATAAAGATATTATTATTATTATTATTATTATTATTATTATTATTATTATTATTATTATTATTACTTTGGGGCATAAACAGCTAGACCATTGCTTTACACTAGGTACAGCGGCAGCGACACCTGCATCAGCGACAGTAGGAGTACTAGTGCCACCAGAAACATCATCAATTACATTAAGAAGGAAGACAACAATCAGACGACAGCGGGCAGCGTGTAGAGAATAGTCGAACCACAACACATTTAAGAAAGGAACGGAAGCGAGCACAAAACTATAGACACGGGGGAGGGAACCGGATAGTAGGAGGGGTTTGGTGAGGAGGGATGGGAAGGGTAGGAGGGTTCTAGTGAGAAGGATGGGAGGGAATGAAGGAAGGAGAAACAGCGTCCGGTAAACGCGCCACAAAACACTAGACGGGATACAAGGGACACAGACCACCTTTGTTGTTTCCACCGGGGCGCGGGAAAAACGAGACATCTGGTGAGGAATTACTAAACTCTGCTTCACTTCCATCCCTCGGGAACATGTGGCCGCAGAATTGCTGAGTGAATCGTTGAGAGCAGCCTAATGTTTACGCCACGAGAGCTGCACTTTTCTTATGTCAGCTTCATGGCTCATTACCACCATATTATTTGCTTGTTTTTAGATACATTTGCCCTAGTAACATGTGCAGTTTCTATATATATTAAATTATTGTTGTTGAAGAACAAAAAGGCACAATACCGTGACTGGAACAATACACAAATAACCCGCACATAAGAGAGAGAAACTTATGACGACGTTTCGGTCTGACTTGGACCATTTAACCAGACAGGGTCATACAGCTGTGATGGGAGGTAATCATGTTTAATCCAAGGAAGGGAAAGATAATTTTAATTCCTCGAACCAAGAATCCGTCATCACACTCTTTGGGATGTAGTTCCTAGGTCTGCCAGTGGCAAAAACCAATGAAGTGGGTATAAAAATACTGGTAGCAGAGAATCCTTTCAACAGTAGAAAGTGCCCACAGTCATTAACGAGGGTAAAATGCTACTCCATACTTCCACGCTACTGGGCGGGTCATCACGGACACCATGATCTGATGTATTGCTGAGGATATCACGAGTAGCATACATAATTGAATAGTGAACTGATTATAATTATAACCTGTAATTGTTAAAGGGGTGGACCGGTAAGCTAGCGGAAGGCTTCGAGCAGATGGTGAAAAGTTCCAGCGGCAGGTCATATGACTAAGACCCGCGTTAGGAAATTCTAGTCCTGTTTCCTGACAAACCTTACCTAACCATGCAACAACAAGAAAGAGTAAGTCCAACATGACCGCATTCTTTGTATGCTTTGTGACAGAAGATCCTGGAAAAACACAGGTACATCTTCCATCACTTACTCTCCAGTACTAGACCTCAGCCTAGGACTTCAATTCTCATCTTGTCGGTATTATATACCATTTCGTACACAACTTGTCAGACACTGCAACATCATGGAATCTTAATTCTGAGGACATGTACATAACCTTCACGACTACGACAACTACTACTACAACTAACCCATCTCTTTGGGAAGGACCTACTTCCACTGGGGAATCCCGCCTACCAGTGAATATGCCCTCGTCTGCTACACCTGACGTTACTATATAAGCGCCAGGATTCTTTCTTCTGCTTCAGAATCTCCACGACTACGGTGCTGTTCGCACCTACTCCTAGGTTGAGGGACTGATTACCTCATCTTCTGTACATAGTTCTACTGTCTTCAAGTTATGTCCTGAAATTTGTATTGATAAAGCCACTGGATGGCGAAACGTCTACAATAAAGATACCCAGATGTTGCACATGTGTCTTACTCTCATCAGGAATCCAAAAACCAGGCCAACACACTGATTTAATCACCCGGAGTCACAAGCACAGTGATTCTAAATTCAGAAAAGGTTTTATGCAGGATATCGCTTATGACCCTAGTTTTTAAAGGGTAAGGCCTCGGTCAGATGACCAAAACCTCCAGCGGTGGATCATCGCATGACTAAGACCCGCGTCAGGAAACACTTGTCCTGTTTCCTGACAAACCTAACCTAACCTAACCTGCAGAATATCCTCACTGTAGTCCTACAGACTCCCACACTCTCTCTTCTCGAACGTTATATTAAAGTCCTCAAGAAAAGTACTGAAAATACAAACATTAGGATTATTACCCTGATAAATTAAGAAATTTGAGAATAACCAGCAAGAATAAACACATACACATAGCAACAACAAACACATACACAATGTTAATAAACACGTACACATACATACTGAGAATAAAAAGACTTACACAATGAGAACAAACGCATACACATTCACAGTGAGAATAAACAGACGTACACATTGAAAATAAACGCACACACATACATAATGAGAATAAACATACACAGAGAATAAACACATGCACAGTGAGAATAAACACAGACGTACACAATGAAAATAAACTCATACATAATGAGAATAAACACATACACAATGAGAATAAACTCATACATGGTGAGAATAAACACGAGTCAGTTCCGAGTGAGACTTTTTTCCTGTTCGTAATTAGCGGCTTCCCTAGTCAGGGTAATTAAGTTAACGTCTTAATTCTTCGTTATTAGTTCCTGTGTTGCTGGTGGTGGTTGAACTTAACTGTGTTGCTGGTGGTGGTTGAACTTGACTGTGTTGCTGGTGGTGGTTAAACTTAACTGTGTTGCTGGTGGTAGTTAAACTTAACTGTGTTGCTGGTGGTGGTTGAACTTGACTGTGTTGCTGGTGGTGGTTGAACTTGACTGTGTTGCTGGTGGTGGTTGAACTTAACTGCGTTGCTGGTGGTGGTTGAACTTGACTGTGTTGCTGGTGGTGGTTGAACTTAGCTGTGTTGCTGGTAGTGGTTAAACTTTACAGTGTTGCTGGTGGTGGTTGAACTTAGCTGTGTTGCTGGTGGTGATTGAACTTAACTGTGTTGCTGGCGGTGGTTGAACTTAGCTGTGTTGCTGGTGGTGGTTGAACTTAACCGTGTTGCTGGTGGTGGTTGAAATTAACTGTGTTGCTGGTGGTGGTTAAACTTTACAGTGTTGCTGGTGGTGGTTGAACTTAGCTGTGTTGCTGGTGGTGGTTGAACTTAGCTGTGTTGCTGGTGGTGGTTGAACTTAACTGTGTTGCTGGTGGTGGTTGAACTTAGCTGTGTTGCTGGTGGTGGTTGAACTTAACTGTGTTGCTGGTGGTGGTTGAACTTAACTGTGTTGCTGGTGGTGGTTGAACTTAACTGTGTTGCTGGTGGTGGTTGAACTTAGCAGCTGTGTTGCTGGTGGTGGTTGAACTTAACTGTATTGCTGGTGGTGGTTGAACTTAACTGTGTTGCTGGTGGTGGTTCAACTTAACTGTGTTGCTGGTGGTGGTTGAACTTAGCTGTGTTGCTGGTGGTGGTTAAACTTTTGAAAGTAATGCTAGGTTAGGTTAGGCTAGGTTAGGTTAGGTAAGTCTAGGTTAGGCTAGGTTAGGTTAGGTTAAGCTAGGTTAACTTTTGTTGGGGTTGGTTAGCTTGGGAAAAGTAATGTTAGGTTAGGTTAGGCTAAGTTAGGTTTTGTTGGGGGTTAGCTTGGGAAAAGTCCTGTTAGGTTACATAAACCCATAAAAACGTTTATTAACCCAGGAAACAAATTATAAAACATTGGTGAACTGACTGACATCTCTGTGGCTGAGGGTCACCAGGAAACGTTAACATCGGAACGTTTTTCACTAGTGGTGTGAGAAAGGTTACCACAACCAGATGTAATTTATTACTGGTGATAGATGTATGGCCGTGATAGACCCCCATCTATCACCTGAACTTCTTAACCTTTAAGTCACCTTTCATCTCTAATCCTTCCTTTATTCTGTCCCTCTTCTTTCCCTATTATTCCCATTTTTATCACTTGTTGCTCTTATTCTGCTTGAAAAACTTTGAAAACGTGACTACACTGTAAAATATGAAGGTTAGTCGTTTCTTATAAAATATTAAGAGTTTGATAAGGTTCGAAATACAGTTTAGAGAGTAAGTTTGATTCTATTTTTTATATTGTCTTGAATCTACTTTTATTATTCCATCTACTTCCTGCACTCCTCGTCTCCCATTCACTATTCCTTTATTACACTTACATGTTTCTACTGAAAAGTCATACCTTCCTTCACTCATCAATCTATCCTTGGAGGGAGATCTATTACTCCACCTCCACTTATCTATCCTTGGAGGGGGATCTATTACCCCACCTCCACTTATCTATCCCTGGAAGGGATCTATTGCTCCACCTTCACCCTGACTCCTTATCTATCCCTTGAGGGGATCTATTGCTCTACCTCCACATATGTATCCTTGGAGGGGATCTATTGCCCCAGTTCCACTTAAGCATCCATGGAGGGGATCTATCGTTCCACCTCCACTTAAGCATCCCTGGAGGGGATCTATTGCCCCAGTTCCACTTAAGCATCCATGGAGGGGATCTATCGTTCCACCTCCACTTAAGCATCCCTGGAGGGGATCTATTGCCCCAGTTCCACTTAAGCATCCCTGGAGGGGATCTGTTGCTCCACCTCCAGCAGCTCCAGTATTGAGGACAGAGAAGGACGCCTCCACCTCAGCTATACCATCTAATTTCATTGGCAAATAAAAACTTTTCAGGGCTATTTCACCCCAATTACCACTACAATGGCGCACGACAACAACAAAATGAGTCACAAAACGTCCGGAACTTTTTTTCCCCCGCGTTCACTTGTGGAATTTCCCGCGAAACGAGTTTCGCACAACAAAGGAACTGAGGGAAACGGGGAGTGACGGCCATTAATGACGGCTGATTGTTTCGTTCCAGGGCAGGTAATACGATCTGATTGGCTAATTGCTTCGTTCCAGGGCAGGTAATACGATCTGATTGGCTAATTGCTTCGTTCCAGGGCAAGTAATACGATCTGATTGGCTAATTGCTTCGTTCCAGGACAGGTAATACGATCTGATTGGATAATTACTTCATTCCAGGAGAGGCAATACAATCTGATTGGCTAAACGCTTCGTTCCAGGCCAGGTAACACGGTCTTATTGGATAATTGCTTCGTTCCAGGACAGGTAATACGATCTGATTGGCTGATTGCTTTGTTCCTGGGCAGTTAATACGATCTGATTGGCTAAATCGTTTCAGGGCAGGTAATACTACCTGATTGTCTAATTGCTTCGTTCCATAAGAACATAAGAAAGGAGGAACACTGCAGCAGGCCTGTTGGCCCATACTAGGCAGGTCCTTTACAATTCATCCCACTAACAAAACATTTGCCCAACCCAATTTTCAATGCCACCCAAGAAATAAGCTCTGATGTGAAAGTCCCACTCAAATCCAACCCCTCCCACTCATGTACTTATCCAACCTAAATTTGAAACTACCCAAAGTCCCAGCCTCCAACAACGGGCCCAAGACTGATCCTGTGGAACGCCACTTGTTACAGATCCCCACTCAGATTTAACCCCATTTATGGACACTCTCTGCTTCCTGTCAGTGAGCCATGACTCGATCCACGAGAGCACTTTTTCCCCAGTGCCATGAGCTGCCACTTTCTTTAACAGTCTATGGTGCGGAACTCTATCAAAAGCCTTACTAAAATCTAAGTAAATAATATCAAATTCTTTATTGTGGTCAACAGCCTCAAAAGCTTACTGAAGAAAGTTAATAAATTAGTTAGACAAGACCGGCCTCTTGTGAATCCATGCTGAGTATCATTAATCAAGTTATGCTTATCGAGATGGCTTCTTATAATCTCAGCTATAATTGACTCTAGTAATTTGCCTACAATTGAGGTCAGGCTTATTGGGCGGTAATTTGACGGTAACGACGTGTCTCCTGTTTTAAAAATAGGAATTACATTAGCCATCTTCCACATATCAGACACTACACCTGTTTGAAGAGATAAATTAAAAATATTAGTTAATGGTTCACAGAGTTCCATTTTGCATTCCTTAAGAACCCTTGAAAAAACCTCATCAGGACCCGGAAAGGATCAGGAAAGGAAAGTTTCCTGATTTTCTTCTAACATCGTTAGAGGACAGGTAACACGATCTGATGGCTAATTGCTTCATTCCAGGGCAGATAATATGATCTGATTGGCTAATTGCTTTGTTCTAGGACAGGTAGTGCGATCTGATTGGCTAATTGCTTCGTTCCAGGACAGAAAAGCGTCCTGATTGCCTACTAACATAGTTAAAGGATAGGTAACACGATCTTATGGCTAACAGCTTAACTCCGGGGCACTTAATACGATCTGATTAGCTAATTACTTGATTCTAGAATAGGCAGTCAGATCTGATTGCTTAATTACATACTTCCAGAACAATAATTTAAACTGGCTAATAACGTTGTTAAAGGGCAGGTCTGATTGTCGAATTGCTACGTTCCAGCACATATAATATATATATATATATATATATATATATATATATATATATATATATATATATATATATATATATATATATATATATATATATATATATATATATATATATATATATATATATATATGAACCTAATTGCTTAACATTCCTCAGCCACTGTAATAATAATAATAATAATAATAATAATAATAATAATAATAATAATAATAATAATAATAATAATAATAATAATAATAATTTACATTCCAGAAGAAAAAGGCACAAGGTGTGAAAGTGGTTTTAGAAATTAAAATTACCAGTAAGCCATTTGTGTGGTCGTTAAGGGTAATGTTTCCAGCAGGAAGTTTTACTGTGGTGTTCCAGGTTATTGTAAGTGTTGCACGAGTGTCTAATTCATTATCAACCGTGATGTTGTAGTAGTGTACAGAAGCTGTACTGTTGGAGAGGTGTACAGCATGTGTAGTAGTGTACAGAAGCTGTACTGTTGGAGAGGTGTACAGCATGTGTAGTGGTGTATAGCAGTTGTACTTTTGTAGGGATGTACAGCATGTGTAGTAGTGTACAGAAGCTGTACTGTTGGAGGGGTGTACAGCATGTGTAGTAGTGTACAGAAGGTGTACTTTTGTAGGGATGTACAACATGTGTAGTAGTGTACAGAAGCTGTACTGTTGGAGGGGTGTACAGCATGTGTAGTGGTGTATAGCAGTTGTACTTTTGTAGGGATGTACAGCATGTGTAGTAGTGTACAGAAGCTGTACTGTTGGAGGGGTGTACAGCATGTGTAGTAGTGTACAGAAGGTGTACTTTTGTAGGGATGTACAACATGTGTAGTAGTGTACAGAAGCTGTACTGTTGGAGGGGTGTACAGCATGCGTAATGGTGTATAGCAGTTGTACTTTTGTAGGGGTGTACAGCATGTGTAGTAGTGTACAGAAGCTGTACTGTTGGAGGGGTGTACAGCATGTGTAGTAGTGTAGAGCAGTTGTACTATGGTAGGGTTGTACAGCAGCAGGCAACGTAGAGAGTTGTGACTGTGGCTTCTCTTGTTACTAAACTTGGACAAATTTCGGCGCCTTAGGTGAGGCTGGTTTAATAACAGAGGACACACACCCGCCTTTACTGATTTTAAAAAGTTGTCCAAGCTCTTTTTTATGGTTCTATTTTTGTTGTGATTGTCGTTGCTGCTGTTTGTTCTTGTTGGCTGTTTGTTGATGCGGCTGTTGTTGTTGCTCTTCCTACTGCTGCTGTTGCTGCTGCTATGTTGTTGCTGTTCCTACTGCTGCTGTTGCTGCTGCTATGTTGTTGCTGTTTCTACTGCTGTTGTTGCTGCTGCTGTGTTATTGCTATTCCTAAAGCTGCTATGTTGTTGCTGTTCCTACTGCTGCTGTTGCTGCTGCTATGTTGTTGCTGTTCCTACTGCTGCTGCTATGTTGTTGCTGTTCCTACTGCTATGTTGTTGCTGTTTTTACTGCTGCTGTTGATGTTCCTGCTGCTATGTTGTAGCTGTTCCTACTGCTATGTTGTTGCTGTTCCTACTGCTGCTGTTGCTGCTGCTATGTTGTTGCTGTTCCTACTGTTATGTTGTTGCTGTTCCTACTGCTGCTGTTGTTGCTGTTCCTGCTGCTATGTTGTTGCTGTTCCTGCTGCTATGTTGTTGCTGTTCGTACTGCTGCTGTTGCTGCTGCTATGTTGTTGCTGTTCCTGCTGCTATGTTGTTGCTGTTCCTACTGCTGCTGTTGCTGCTGCTATGTTGTTGCTGTTCCTGCTGCTATGTTGTTGCTGTTCCTGCTGCTATGTTGTTGCTGTTCGTACTGCTGCTGCTATGTTGTTGCTGTTCCTGCTGCTATGTTGTTGCTGTTCCTGCTGCTATGTTGTTACTGTTCCTGCTGCTATGTTGTTGCTGTTCGTACTGTTGCTGTTGCTGCTGCTATGTTGTTGCTGTTCCTGCTGCTATGTTGTTTCTGTTCGTACTGCTGCTGTTGCTGCTGCTATGTTGTTGCTGTTCCGGCTATGTTGTTGCTGCTGTTGCTGCTGCTATTTTGTTGCTGTTCCTGCTGCTATGTTGTTGCTGTTCCTACTGCTGCTGTTGCTGCTGCTATGTTGTTGCTGTTCCTGCTGCTATGTTGTTGCTGTTCCTGCTGCTATGTTGTTACTGTTCCTGCTGCTATGTTGTTGCTGTTCGTACTGCTGCTGTTGCTGCTGCTATGTTGTTGCTGTTCCTGCTGCTATGTTGTTTCTGTTCGTACTGCTGCTGTTGCTGCTGCTATGTTGTTGCTGTTCCTGCTGCTATGTTATTGCTGCTGTTGATGCTGCTATTTTGTTGCTGTTCCTGCTGCTATGTTGTTGCTGTTCCTACTGCTGCTGTTGCTGCTGCTATGTTGCTGTTCCTGCTTCTATGTTGTTGCTGTTCGTACTGCTGCTGTTGCTGCTGCTATGTTGTTGCTGTTCCTGCTGCTATATTGTTGCTGTTCCTGCTGCTATGTTGTTGCTGTTCCTACTGCTGCTGTTGCTGCTGCTATGTTGTTGCTGTTGCTGCTGCCATATTGTTGCTGTTCCTGCTGCTATGTTGTTGCTGTTCCTACTGCTGCTGTTGCTGCTGCTATGTTGTTGCTGTTGCTGCTGCTATATTGTTGCTGTTCCTGCTGCTATGTTGTTGCTGTTCGTACTGCTGCTGTTGCTGCTGCTATGTTGTTGCTGTTCCTGCTGCTATGTTTTTGCTGTTCCTACTGCTGCTGTTGCTATGTTGTTGCTGTTCCTGCTGCTGTGTTGTTGCTGTTCCTACTGCTGCTGTTGCTGCTGCTATGTTGTTGCTGTTGCTGCTGCTATATTGTTGCTGTTCCTGCTGCTGTGTTGTTGCTGTTCGTACTGCTGCTGTTGCTGCTGCTATGTTGTTGCTGTTCCTACTGCTATGTTGTTGTTGTTCTTACTGTTGCTGTTCCTACTGCTATGTTGCTGTTCTTTCTGCTATGTTGTTGCTGTTCGTACTGCTGCTGTCGCTGCTGCTATGTTGTTGCTGTTCCTACTGCTATGTTGTTGTTGTTCTTACTGTTGCTGTTCCTACTGCTATGTTGCTGTTCCTACTGCTATGTTGCTGTTCCTATTGCTATGTTGTTGCTGTTCTTACTGCTATGTTGTTGCTGTTCCTACTGCTCCCCACTACCAGACTTCCCTCTGCCATCCACCACCACCAGCCTGCCACCTGCCATCCCCCACTACCAGCCTTCCCTCTGCCACCCACGGCTCATCCCTGCCATCCACGACCCATCCCTGCCATCCATGACCCATCCCTGTCATCCACGACCCATCCCTGCCATCCACGACCCATCCCTGCCATCCACGACCCATCCCTGTCATCCACGACCCATCCCTGTCATCCACGACCCATCCCTGTCATCCACGACCCATCCCTGTCATCCACGACCCATCCCTGCCATCCACGACCCATCCCTGCCATCCATGACCCATCCCTGCCATCCACGACCCATCCCTGCCATCCACGACCCATCCCTGCCATCCACGACCCATCCCTGCCATCCACGACCCATCCCTGCCATCCACGACCCATCCCTGCCATCCACGACCCATCCCTGCCATCCACGATCCATCCCTGCCATCCACGACCCATCCCTGCCATCCACGACCCATCCCTGCCATCCACGACCCATCCCTGCCATCCACGATCCATCCCTGCCATCCACGACCCATCCCTGCCATCCACGACCCATCCCTGCCATCCACGACCCATCCCTGCCATCCACGACCCATCCCTGCCATCCACGACCCATCCCTGCCATCCATGACCCATCCCTGCCATCCACGACCCATCCCTGCCATCCATGACCCATCCCTGCCATCCATGACCCATCCCTGCCATCCACGACCCATCCCTGCCATCCACGACCCATCCCTGCCATCCACGACCCATCCCTGCCATCCACGACCCATCCCTGCCATCCACGACCCATCCCTGCCATCCACGACCCATCCCTGCCATCCACGACCCATCCCTGCCATCCACGACCCATCCCTGCCATCCACGACCCATCCCTGCCATCCACGACCCATCCCTGTCATCCACGACCCATCCCTGCCATCCACGACCCATCCCTGCCATCCACGACCCATCCCTGCCATCCACGACCCATCCCTGCCATCCACGACCCATCCCTGTCATCCACGACCCATCCCTGCCATCCACGACCCATCCCTGCCATCCACGACCCATCCCTGCCATCCATGACCCATCCCTGCCATCCACGACCCATCCCTGCCATCCACGACCCATCCCTGCCATCCACGACCCATCCCTGCCATCCACGACCCATCCCTGCCATCCACGACCCATCCCTGCCATCCACGACCCATCCCTGCCATCCACGACCCATCCCTGCCATCCACGACCCATCCCTGCCATCCATGACCCATCCCTGCCATCCACGACCCATCCCTGCCATCCACGACCCATCCCTGCCACTCAAGCGTCACTGGGAACCTTTGTTTTGATGGAAATTTCTCCAAATGGGAAACTTTACCCGGGAAGCCGAGTACATGACAGATGCCACCCGGAGGGGGGGGTGATGGGGTCACTGACCCCCCCACCCATGATGGGTGATGGGGTTACTCTGACCCCCACAACCATGATGGGTGATAGAGCGGGTCACTCTGACCCCCACATCCATGATGGGTGATGGAGCGGGCCACTCTGACCCCCACATCCATGATGGGTGATGGAGCGGGCCACTCTGACCCCCACACCCATGATGGATGATGAGGCGGGGTCAGTCTGATTCCCACACCCATGATGAGTGATGGGGCAGGTCATTCTGACCCCCACACCCATGATGGGTGATGGGGCGGGTCACACTGACCACCACACCCATTGAACGTTGCGTTACGATACACGGAAGTCCATAGATTGTGCGTTTCTTTATGCTAGAAAGGGCTCTTGATCCAAGAAGTTAAAGCTACCCTCCATCTCCTTGCTTCAGAACTTATTACCTACCAGTTTCCAAAGGCTCAGTGATGATGATGGTAATAATAATAATAATAATAATAATAATAATAATAATAATAATAATAATAATTATAATAATTTAGTTCATAGTGATGTCAGAGGTATTTCTATTTTTCTTTTAATTCTGTTTTAGAAATAAACTCAATATTTGCTTTGAATTTAGGTATTACAAAAGAGGTCATGTGAGTTGGTGATTTAAATGCTAAGAAAGTATCATCATCATGACGGTATACTAGTTATACTAGTGACATAACTTGTTAATGATAATTATGTAACTATTTTATAACTTAATGAGCAAGGAAAGCATAGCCCGAATTAAGTCTTTGTGGATTCACCATTGTTACTTATGCTTTTAGGACAAACTGACCATTCAGTAAAGTCATTTAGCTGTATTCAACTGCACTGATCATCAAGGGTATATACGTTGAGATATGTATGTCTGTGTGTATACTAAGAGGTATCTGCGTATATACATTGTGTGGCTTGTTAATGGTGCAAGTCCGACCGAAACGTCGTCATTAGTTTCTCTCACCTATGTGCAGGTTATTTGTGCATAGTGAGCGTTTGTATTAATGTGTTCTCACCAGGGTTCACTCTTCTCTGGCTTCTTGAGCCCTGTCCTACCGATTCTTGAAGCTTTGTTTGAGCCTTGGCTGTATCACCTCGCTGTTCTGGTCATTCCTCTTCCTAACCACTCTGAAACTGAAGAAATATTTCCTAATGTCCCTTAGGTTCATCTGTATTTCTGTCTTCCAGCTGTGCCCTCATATTTCTGTTTGTTTCTCCGCGCTTTTCCTGTCCTCCCTAGCAGTTCTTCTCAATATTTTGTATGCAGTAATCATGTCACCTCTGGTCCTTCTGTTCTTTAATCTTTCCTCATAACTCGTTACTCTTAGTGTTCTTTAATATCTCATAAAACATTACACTTAGCTCCTGGACTAGTCTCGTTGCAAACCTCTGCAGTTTTTCCAGTTTCTTGATAAGCTTGATCAAGTATATAGTGTCCTGAATTATTCCTTAAGGTTCCTCAATACTAGTCTTAGGTTTGCCAGACTGGTATTTGCTGCGGAAGTTATTCTGGTGATGTGTGCTTCAGGCGATATGCTCGGTGTTATGCTCTTCCGAGGTCTTTGTAATTGAACCTTTGTTCCCAAGTCTGTACTCATTTTCCAGATTTCTTTGTTCTTCCCCAATTTTCATAACTTTGCATTTGCTGGGGTTAAATACTAATACCCACTTGTCAGACCAGACCTACATCTTGTCCATGTCAGTTTGTAGTATTTCTTACTCCTCATTTGTTTGTATTCCAATTATTTTCACACCATTCTATTTCTGCTTCTTTCATCATATCGTTCACGTACACAAGAAATAGTACCGGTCCCAGTATCGACCCTAATGGAACCCCACCTCTTACCTGGCAATCGCTTTTTTTTTCCTGTATTTTTTGATCCGTTGTAGTGCCTTCCCAGCAATTCTTGCTTATTCCTTTAGGTATTAACCCAGTTTTTTTTTTGTTGTACTGTATCAAAAGGTTTCTTGCAGTCTAGAAACATGCAGTCTGCCTATCCCTATGTTGTTGCACAGCTGTTATCTTGTCCTAGATCTTTATCGGGTTTTTGATGCAAGATTTACCTTCTCTAAAATCATGCTGGCTGTCGTTTATGAATCTGCTGTTTAACAGGTGCTTCACCATTCTTCTAATTATCTTGTCCATCACCTTGAATAATATGTCAGTGTCAGTAATACTGCCCTGTAGTTTACTGCTACCTGTTTGTCCCCTTTCTTAAATATTAGGATGGCATCTACTGTCTTCCTCACCTCTGGCAGTTGCCGTGTATTATTTGACTTGTTGAAAATTGTGGCTAGTGGTTCATACAGTGCCTCTGCTCGTTTTCTCAGAATCCACAAAGATGTTAATACTGCCATTACTTTCATGGTACATACATTGCCTGGTAGCTTCTTCACCTCTTATCCTGTTGAGTACTCTTCCTCTTTGACGCTGGTAATGTCCATATTTCCTCGAATAATATATCATTAAATCTTTGTTTAGCTTCTCACACGCTGCCTGACTAGTTTTTGTGAACTCTTCTCACTTAGTCTGATTTTCTTGTCTTTTGCTGTTGTCTTCCTTTAATGTTGTTTTATTGCAACTTTAGTTCAGATTTGGCTTATCATTCAGCCTCTCTTCCTACCCACGTTTATTTCTGACTCCGTTTATTTCGTGTTTTCGATATTTTTCCATGCTTTTATACTTTCAACTTTAGCATCTCTGTGTCTCTGGATGAACCAATGGGTTCACACTGCTTTTGTTATTGCTTCTGGTCCTATTTACGAAATTTTACTCTGCCTCTTGGCACTTTCCAGCTGCACGCTTCATTTCGTTCCTTTAACTTCCATTTTCTACGCATTTCATTCAGGAATTGCCTCATACCTGTGTAGTCTCCTCTTTCCAAGCCTGGTCTCTTTATTCCTGTGCTATACTTCTTCCTGAGTTTACTTCCGCAAGGTATTCAAAACTCGGTACTGTGTGGGTGCTAGCACTCAGAGGTCTCTTGTATTCTATGTCCACTACATTAGAATATTTTAGGGTGAATACAAAAACCTAGCTTTGCTTGTTTATCCTTTCTTCTCTCTTGGTATGTCTCTGTCAGCAGAATTTTCCATTACTATCCCCATCATCTCAGTCCTCCCCTTCGCTGATCCCCTGTGTGGCTCCAGATTCTCACGCTCTATTTCCATGTGATTAAAGTTTCATGTGACCTGTAGCTTTGCATTTCTCAAGGGAAATTTTTCTAAGCACCACTGCTACTGTGTCAACCAGTTCTATGGTATGGTCATATTCCTGTCTTGGTCTCCTGCTGTTTAGTGGTGCGTTGTACATTACTGCTGTTCCCCGGTCTTAAGTGTGCTTTTGCAGTCATTAAAATTATATGTTTATTCTTCTCATCTCCACTAATTTCTGATTAGTACTGCTCCTCCATCTCCTCTGTCTTTCCTCATAATCTGGAAAGACTGTACCTCTCATCTTTCTGTGCGCTTTGTCTCTGTGAGTGTTATAATGTTTCGGGATGCCTGTACTAGTGTGTGTGTGTATGTACTCACCTATTTGTACTCACCTATTTGTGGTTGCAGGGGTCGATTCACAGCTCCTGGCCCCGCCTCTTCGCTGATTGCTACTAGGTCCTCTCTCTCCTTGCCCCATGAGCTCTATCATACCTCGCCTTAAAACTATGTATGGTTCCCGCCTCCACTACGTCACTTTCTAGGCTATTCCACGGCCTGACTACTCTATGACTGAAGAAATACTTCCTAACATCCCTTTGATTCATCCGAGTCTTCAACTTCCAATTGTGACCTCTTGTGTCTGTGTCCCATCTCTGGAACATCCCGTCTTTGTCCACCTTGTCTATTCCGCGCAGTATTTTATATGTCGTTATCATGTCTCCCCTGACCCTCCTGTCCTCCAGTGTCGTCAGGCCGATTTCCCTCAACCTTTCTTCGTAGGACAATCCCCGTAGCTCTAGGACTAGTCTTGTTGCAAACCTTTGCACTTTCTCTAATTTCTTGACGTGCTTGACTAGGTGTGGATTCCAAACTGGTGCTGCATACTCCAGTATGGGCCTGACGTAAATGGTATACAGAGTCTTAAACGAATCCTTACTGAGGTATCGGAACTCTATCCGTAGGTTTGCCAGGCGCCCGTATGCTGCAGCAGTTATCTGATTGATGTGCGCCTCAGGAGATATGCTCGGTGTTATACTCACCCCCAGATCTTTTTCCTTGAGTGAGGTTTGCAGTCTTTGGCCACCTAAACTATATTGTGTCTGCGGTCTTCTTTGCCCTTCCCCAATATTCATGACTTTGCATTTGGCAGGGTTAAATTCAAGGAGCCAGTTGCTGGACCAGGCTTGTAGCCTGTCCAGGTCTCTTTGTAGTCCTGCCTGATCCTCATCCGATTTGATTCTTCTCATTAACTTCGCATCATCTGCAAACAAGGACACTTCTGAGTCTATCCCTTCCGTTATGTCATTCACATATACCAAGAACAGCACAGGTCCTAGGACTGACTCCTGTGGAACCCCGCTTGTCACAGGCGCCCACTCTGACACCTCGTCGTGTACCATGACTCGTTGTTCCCTCCCTGTCAGATATTCTCTGATCCATTGCAGTGCCTTTCCTGTTATGTGTGCCTGATCCTCTAGCTTTTGCAGTAACCTCTTGTGAGGAACTGTGTCGAAGGCCTTCTTGCAGTCCAAAAATATGCAGACTATCCACCCCTCTCTCTCTTGTCTTACTTCTGTCACCTTGTCATAAAACTCTAGTAGGTTTGTGACACAGGATTTTCCTTCCCTGAAACCGTGCTGGTTGTCAATTATACACTTGTTTCTTTCCAGGTGCCCCACCACTCTCCTCCTAATGATCTTCTCCATGACCTTGCATACTATACACGTTAGTGATACAGGTCTGTAGTTTAGTGCCTCATGTCTGTCTCCTGTTAATGGATCACACAATATCTCTGCTCCCTCTTTAAGGACCCATGGAGAGATGTCTGGTCCCATCGCCTTTGAGGTGTCAAGTTCGCATACCAGCTTCTTCACCTCCTCCTTGGTTATATGTACCTCATCCAGCACTTGCTGGTGTGCCCCCCTGTTCTGATTTCCTGGAGTCCTACTGGTTTCCACTGTAAATACCTCTTTAAATCTTGTGTTGAGCTCCTGACATACCTCCTGGTCGTTACTTGTGAATTTTCCATCACCCTTCCTCAGTCTGATTACCTGGTCCTTGACTGATGTTTTCCTCCTGATGTGGCTGTACAACAGCTTCGGGTCAGTCTTTACTTTTGATGCTATGTCATTTTCATATTGTCTCTGAGCCTCCCTTCTTATCTGTGCATATTCGTTTCTGGCTCTTCGGCTGATTTCTTTATTTTCCTGAGTTCTCTGTCTTCTGTACCTTTTCCATTATCTAGTACACCTAGTTTTTGCCTCCCTACACCTTTGGGTGAACCAAGGACTCGTTCTGTTCTTCCCATTATTTCTGTTTCCCTTGGGAACAAACCTCTCCTCTGCCTCCTTGCATTTTGTTGCCACATAGTCCATCATTTCTTGTACTGGTTTTCCTGTCAGTTCCCTCTCCCACTGAATGTCTTGAAGGAAGTTCCTCATGCCTGAGTAGTTCCCCCTTTTGTAGTTTGGTTTTTCCCAGCCTATTCCTGCTACTCTCTCCACTTGGAGCTCAACTATGTAGTCGAAGCACAGAACCACATGATCACTAGCTCCCAGGGGCCTTTCATACATGATACCCTCGATGTCCGAACTACTCAAGGTGAACACAAGGTCCAGCCTTGCTGGTTCATCCTCTCCTCTCTCTCTCTGGTAGTGTCTCTAACATGTTGATGCATGAGGTTTTCCAGTACCACATCCATCATCTTGGCTCTCCATGTTTCGGGACCCCCATGGGGCTCCAGGTTTTCCCAGTCAATCTCCTTGTGATTGAAATCACCCATAACTAGTAACTTTGCTCCCCCCATGTGTGCTCTCCTGGCCACCTCGGCTAGTGTGTCGATCATTGCTCTGTTGCTCTCATCGTATTCTTCTCTTGGCCTCGTGCAGTTCTGTGGTGGGTTGTACATTACTGCAATTATCACCTTATGTCCCTCAGACTGGATTGTTCCTACTAAGTAGTCCCTTTCGCCCGTGCCATCCATTCCTTCCATTTTCTCGAAACCCCACTGGTTTTTAATGAGCAGTGCAACTCCTCCTCCCCCTCTCCTCCCTCTGTCTTTCCTGAGGATTTGATATCCGGATGGAAAGATTGAATCTGTTATTATTCTGGTGAGTTTTGTTTCTGTGAGTGCTATTATGTCTGGGGATGTCTCCTTGATTCTTTCGTGCCACTCCTCGTACTTGTTTGTTATTCCATCTGCATTTGTATACCACACCTTCAACTTCTTTTCTAAGACTGTGGTCTGGGAGGTATATTGGGGTTTGGGAAGTGAGAGACCTGGTAAGGAACTATGGGTTGTTGCTGTGGGGGTGGAGTTTGTAATGTAGTGGGTGGGGGCATTGGATGTGGCATGTGTGTGTGTGTGTGTAATGTAGTGGGTGGGGGCATTGGATGTGGCATGTGTGTGTGTGTGTGTGTGTGTGTGTGTGTGTAATGTAGTGTGTGGGGCCCTACGTTGTGGAATGTGTGTGTGTGTGTGTGTGTGTGTGTGTGTGTGTGTGTGTGTGTGTGTGTGTGTGTGTGTGTGTGTGTATGTGTGTGTGTGTGTGTGTGTGTGTGTGTGTGTGTGTGTGTGTGTGTGTGTGTGTGTGTGTGTGTGTGTGTGTGTGTGTGTGTGTGTGTGTGTGTGTGTGTGTGTGTGTGTGTGTGTATGTGTGTGTGTGTGTGTGTGTGTGTGTGTGTGTGTGTGTGTGTGTGTGTGTGTGTGTGTGTGTGTGTGTGTGTGTGTGTGTGTGTGTGTGTGTGTGTGTGTGTGTGTGTGTGTGTGTGCGTCGCGCGTTCACTTTGTATATTTTTAATAATAACTGCAGGACAGGGGAAATAGAGAATAAAAAATTGTGAGAAGTTAGTTGAGGAGTGAGAGAGGCATCAGTGAGAGGGATACCACCAGGGATCAGCTCACGCACATACTGAACAATTGACATTTCAGGCGGATAGACGCTATTGGTTGTATCGCTTCCTGTCACAAAGTTTAGACGGAGGAGAGCGCAAGGAACCGCCCGACCATGAAATATATCAGCTGCTGCTGGCTCACAAGTGAAATACAAAACTACGCTCTTATTCCTCACTCACCTTTTTTCCAAATTGGAAAAGTTGAGTTGTGTCATTAATCTCCAAGACTTAACGGAATGAACCCTTTCTGAATATAAAATATAAACAAATTATTATTATTATTATTATTATTATTAGTAGCAGTAGTACTGAATTATTATTATTATTATTATATTATTGTAGGAGTGCTAATCCCATAGGGGTATTACAGCACCTGGGGAAATGGGAACCAATCAGATTTGATCCATTGAAGGGGTGGGTATTTCCAATTCCAAGATCAAGATGCCTTCATCAGAATCAAGGAATCCCATCCCCTTTCTCCTTGAATCAAGGCACTCCATCCCACATCTTGAGTCAAGGCACCCCATCCCCCGTCTCCTTGAATCAAGGCACCCCATCCCCTGTCTCCTTGAATCAAGGCAGCCCATCCCCCGTCTCCTTGAATCAAGGCACCCCATCTCCTTGAATCAAGACACTTCATCCCCCATCTCCTTGAATCAAGGCACCCCATCTCCTTGAATCAAGGCACCCCATCTTGAATCAAGGCACCCCATCTCCTTGAATCAAGGCACTTCATCCCCCATCTCCTTGAATCAAGGCACCCCATCCCCCATCTCCTTGAATTGACACATACATTATACAGAAAGTATTCAGCTTTAATGTCAGTAGAAAAAAAATATAAGAGCGTAAATTAAAGTTATATTTAAATGGAGAGTGTTTGGGTATAAATTCACAGTTATTCTCCGTAAAAAGCTAATGTTTTATAGAAGCGAGGGTGAGGGTGTCAGAGACATCTGGCGGGAGTCTGGAGAACTACGACGGCTGTCCAGCAGAGGAATTAAAATGCATTTATCTCCCAGGAGTTGGGTTAGTTTGGGAGGGCAGAGTTTTTACTTCATCTATTGCTGCCTCAAATATAAGTCTGCTTTTTCCTCACCCCCGTCGCCTGTTTGCCGTCTTGGAAATCAGATTTTCTCTGGTATTCATTTATTTTTCTGAGAAAATCGAGTAAGAGATAAGAGAGACAGTGTCCTAAACAGACAAGTGGTAATAAGAACATAAGAACGAAGGAACACTGCAGCAGGCCTACTGGCCCATGCGAGGCGGTCCAAGTCTCCTACCGGCTTAAGCCAATGCACCCAACCCAGTCAGGTCAGGTCACATTGACTTAAGGGAGGAACACGGCAACCGACCTGGTAGCACAAGCTATCAGGTCCAACTCACACCCACCCACATCCACTCATGTATTTATCCAACCTATTTTTAAAGCTACACAACGTTCTGGCCTCTATAACTCTACTCGGGAGTTTGTTCCACTCATCCACAACTCTATTACCAAACCAGTACTTTCCTATATCCTTCCTGAATCTGAATTTTTCCAACTTAAAACCATTGCTGCGAGTCCTGTCTAGGCTAGATATTTTCAGCACACTATTTACATCCCCTTTATTTATTCCTGTCTTCCATTTATACACCTCAATCATATCCCCCCTAATTCTACGTCTTTCTAGAGAGTGCAGATTCAGGGCCCTTAGTCTATCCTCATTGGGAAGGTTTCTGATACATGGGATTAACTTTGTCATCCTCCTTTGTACATTTTCCAGAGCATTTATATCCATTCTGTAATACGGTGACCAAAACTGTGCAGCATAATCTAAATGAGGCCTAACCAAGGATGTATAGAGTTGAAGAACAACCTGAGGACTCCTATTATTTATGCTTCTTGATATGAAGCCAAGGATTCTATTAGCTTTATTGCGAACACTTATGCATTGTTGTCTTGGTTTCAGATTACTGCTAACCAGAACTCCTAAATCTTTTTCGCAATCCGTAATATTAAGATCTACATTATTTAGTTTATATGATTTAAAAGACACTCTTAAGAAAATAGAACATTTATTGAAAGCCATTTCAATATACTGGATAAAGCCCCACTGTGGTTGATATATAGCTCCACTGCCTGTAATATGTCCCCACTGAGTGTAATGAAGCCCCAGTGGGTGTAATAAAGTCCCACTGAGTGTAATAAAACCACAATATGGGTGATAAAGTTCCACTTTGGGTGGAAAGTCGATAAATAACATTTAGACTGTTTATGTCTCTTTGAATTACTGTTTGTCGACTTTCGTCATCTACTCCGTATTAATTCGTATCCGCAGAATCTGTCTTGTGATAAACTGATTTAATACGAGTTCATAAGTATAAATAAAAGCGAAACGTATCAACACGTTTCCTTACACCTGCTGCGCCTGTTCACCTGGCAGTAAAAATACGTTGTATAAATACATGAGTGGGTGTGAGTTGGACCTAACTAGCTTGTGCTACTAGATCGGATGCCGTGCTCCTCCCTAAAGTGACGTGTCTGACCTCACTAGGTCAGTGAGGTCAGACGGTCAGTGAGCTTAAGCCGGTGGGAGAATTGGACCTGCCTCGCATAGGCCAGTAGATCTGTTGCGGTGTTCCTTCTTTCTTATGTTCTTAATAGATCCTGGAGAGTATATTTGGAGAGGGTTCCAGGGGTCAACGCCCCCGCGGCTCGGTCTGTGACCAGGACTCATGGTGGATCAGGACCTGAAATGACTCAAGAAGAAGGATGGATGACTAAGACACGTGTGCAACACCTGGGTATCGTCAGACGGTGGCTTTATCGGTTGAATACAAAGGTTGAATTCAAACTGGGGACAATAGAAGGCTAGGCAGTCAGTCCCTCAGTCTAGATGTAAATGTTGAAACCGGAGACAGTAGGAGACGAGGTAGTCAGTCCCTCTGTCTAAATGTAAATGTTGAAACCGGAGACAGTAGGAGACGAGGTAGTCAGTCCCTCAGTCTAGATGTAAATGTTGAAACCAGAGACAGTAGGAGACGAGGTAGTCAGTCCCTCTGTCTAAATGTAAATGTTGAAACCGGAGACAGTAGGAGACGAGGTAGTCAGTCCCTCTGTCTAAATGTAAATGTTGAAACCGGAGACAGTAGGAGACGAGGTAGTCAGTCCCTCAGTCTAGATGTAAATGTTGAAACCGGAGACAGTAGGAGACGAGGTAGTCAGTCCCTCTGTCTAGATAAAACTGTTCGCTACCGTACTCAAGATGACTTTGAATCCACCGAAAATTTAATATCTGTTATTTTCGGTTAGTTTGGATTAGTTTAGGTGCCACAACTAACATGTTAGGTTAACGTACTATTAACATATATTAAATCATAATTACCCGGCAGTGAAAATATATAAAAAAAACGGGTATTTTATATTTGGCAGTGCGGGGCGAGTCGTGAAATTTCGAGCGTTCACTTTAACAATAATAATATACTATTTCTACAAGTACATGTACAAAGTATACACGTATAATTGATATCAGTGACATGTTGGTTTAGAAAGACACGTAAGCAAACACTATGACATATTTATTAGAAAACGTTTCGGTCCTGGGACCTTGATCACTTCTAACATACAGAGGTAGAAAGACATTATATATATAGGCGGAGAGTGAGATGTGACGCACGTGACCTGAGGAATGTCATAAGAACATAAGAATGGAGGAACATTGTAGAAGGCCTACTGGCCCATGCGAGGCAGGTCCTTATCAAAACAACCTCTGCCTATGATGAGGACGGGTAGACGATGAAATCATGTGACTCCTGTGTTGTTGGGTTGGTGCTGCTTAAGTATCATGTATGTCAATGTTTTTGAAATTTTGTAGTTTCCAGTGTTGCGTTCTATAGTGTCGGTGACGGCGATTGGTGAGGCTTATACCATATCAGTGACATATACTACTATATGGAAAGCTTCTCGTTATGCAGAGCATTTCCCGCAATTTAGGTAAATTTTGTCTCCAGGATCCGACCCATACCAATCGGCTAACACCCAGGTACCTACCTACCTACTGCTGGACGAACACCCAGGTACCTACCTACTGCTGGACGAACACCCAGGTACCTACCTACTGCTGGACGAACACCCAAGTACCTACCTACTGCTGGACGAACACCCAGGTATCTACCTACTGCTGGACGAACACCCAGGTACCTACCTACTGCTGGACGAACACCCAGGTACCTACCTACTGCTGGACGAACACCCAGGTACCTACCTACTGCTGGACGAACAAACACGACAGATGTCTTAAGGAAGCACGTCATAATGTTGGCACCCATACCGGTGATTGCGCTAGCGATCCAGCTACGGGACACCTCGTACTGTTGCCTCAGTCAGGAATTGTGCAACAGTTGGAGGATGTGTTGATAATAGCACTTGCAGAGGCTTCAGATTTGTAATTTGTTGCTCGGTTGACGTTTTCAATAAAAAACTTAATTTAAAAGTAAATGTACTCAGTAAAGGCTCGAGCCTTTGTTTTTCTAAATGGCTGTGTAACCTTGGGTCGCACCTGGGGTGTGGGACTCAGCTGAGGTGTGGGACTTAGCTGAGGTGTGGGACTCAGCTGAGGTGTGGGACTTAGCTGGGGGTGTGGGACTCAGCTGAGGTGTGGGACTTAGCTGGGGGTGTGGGATTCAGCTGAGGTGTGGGACTCAGCTGAGGTGTGGGACTCAGCTGAGGTGTGGGACTTAGCTGAGGTGTGGGACTCAGCTGAGGTGTGGGACTTAGCTGGGGGTGTGGGACTTAGCTGAGGTGTTGGACTTAGCTGAGGTGTGGGACTTAGCTGAGGTGTGGAACTTAGCTGAGGTGTGGGACTTAGCTGAGGTGTGAGACTTAGCTGAGGTGTGGGACTTAGCTGGGGGTGTGGGACTTAGCTGAGGTGTTGGACTTAGCTGAGGTGTGGGACTTAGCTGAGGTGTTGGACTTAGCTGAGGTATGGGACTTAGCTGGGGGTGTGGGACTTAGCTGAGGTGTGGGACTCAGCTGAGGTGTGGGACTTAGCTGAGGTGTGGGACTTAGCTGAGGTGTGGAACTTAGCTGAGCTGTGGGACTTAGCTGAGGTGTGAGACTTAGCTGAGGTGTGGGACTTAGCTGGGGGTGTGGGACTTAGCTGAGGTGTTGGACTTAGCTGAGGTGTGGGACTTAGCTGAGGTGTTGGACTTAGCTGAGGTGTGGGACTTAGCTGAGGTGTGGGACTTAGCTGGGGGTGTGGGACTTAGCTGAGGTGTGGGACTCAGCTGAGGTGTGGGACTTAGCTGAGGTGTTGGACTTAGCTGAGGTGTAGGACTTAGCTGAGGTGTGGGACTCAGCTGAGGTGTGGGACTTAGCTGAGGTGTGGGACTTAGCTGAGGTGAGGGACTCAGCTGGGGTGTGGGACTTAGCTGAGGTGTTGGACTTAGCTGAGGTGTGGGACTTAGCTGAGGTGTGGGACTTAGCTGGGGGTGTGGGACTTAGCTGAGGTGTGGGACTCAGCTGAGGTGTGGGACTTAGCTGAGGTGTTGGACTTAGCTGAGGTGTGGGACTTAGCTGAGGTGTTGGACTTAGCTGAGGTGTGGGACTTAGCTGAGGTGTTGGACTTAGCTGAGGTATGGGACTTAGCTGGGGGTGTGGGACTTAGCTGAGGTGTTGGACTTAGCTGAGGTGTGGGACTTAGCTGAGGTGTTGGACTTAGCTGAGGTATGGGACTTAGCTGGGGGTGTGGGACTTAGCTGAGGTGTGGGACTCAGCTGAGGTGTGGGACTTAGCTGAGGTGTTGGACTTAGCTGAGGTGTGGGACTTAGCTGAGGTGTGGAACTTAGCTGAGGTGTGGGACTTAGCTGAGGTGTGAGACTTAGCTGAGGTGTGGGACTTAGCTGGGGGTGTGGGACTTAGCTGAGGTGTTGGACTTAGCTGAGGTGTGGGACTTAGCTGAGGTGTGGGACTTAGCTGAGGTGTTGGACTTAGCTGAGGTGTGGGACTTAGCTGGGGGTGTGGGACTTAGCTGAGGTGTGGGACTCAGCTGAGGTGTGGGACTTAGCTGAGGTGTGGGACTTAGCTGAGGTGTGGGACTTAGCTGAGGTGTGGGACTCAGCTGAGGTGTGGGACTTAGCTGAGGTGTGGGACTTAGCTGAGGTGTGGGACTCAGCTGGGGTGTGGGACTTAGCTGAGGTGTGGGACTTAGCTGAGGTGTGGGACTTAGCTGAGGTGTGGGACTTAGCTGAGGTGTTGGACTTAGCTGAGGTGTGGGACTTAGCTGAGGTGTGGGACTCAGCTGAGGTGTGGGACTTAGCTGAGGTGTGGGACTTAGCTGAGGTGTGGGACTCAGCTGGGGTGTGGGACTTAGCTGAGGTGTTGGACTTAGCTGAGGTGTGGGACTTAGCTGAGGTGTGGGACTCAGCTGAGGTGTGGGACTCAGCTGAGGTGTGGAACTTAGCTGGGATGTGGGACTTAGCTGAGGTGTTGGACTTAGCTGAGGTGTGGGACTTAGCTGAGGTGTGGGACTCAGCTGAGGTGTGGGACTTAGCTGAGGTGTGGGACTTAGCTGAGGTGTGGGACTCAGCTGGGGTGTGGGACTTAGCTGAGGTGTTGGACTTAGCTGAGGTGTAGGACTTAGCTGAGGTGTGGGACTCAGCTGAGGTGTGGGACTCAGCTGAGGTGTGGAACTTAGCTGGGATGTGGGACTTAGCTGAGGTGTGAGACTTAGCTGAGGTGTGGGACTCAGCTGGGGTGTGGGACTTAGCTGAGGTGTGGGACTTAGCTGAGGTGTGGGACTTAGCTGAGGTGTGGAACTTAGCTGAGGTGTGGAACTTAGCTGGGATGTGGGACTTAGCTGAGGTGTGGGACTTAGCTGAGGTGTGGGACTCAGCTGGGGTGTGGGACTTAGCTGAGGTGTGGGACTCAGCTGAGGTGTGGGACTTAGCTGAGGTGTGGGACTTAGCTGAGGTGTGGGACTCAGCTGGGGTGTGGGACTTAGCTGAGGTGTTGGACTTAGCTGAGGTGTAGGACTTAGCTGAGGTGTGGGACTCAGCTGAGGTGTGGGACTCAGCTGAGGTGTGGAACTTAGCTGGGGTGTGGGACTTAGCTGAGGTGTGGGACTTAGCTGAGGTGTGGGACTTAGCTGAGGTGTGGGACTTAGCTGAGGTGTGGGACTTAGCTGAGGTGTGGGACTTAGCTGAGGTGTGGGACTTAGCTGAGGTGTGGGACTTAGCTGAGGTGTGGGACTTAGCTGAGGTGTGGGACTTAGCTGAGGTGTGGGACTTAGCTGAGGTGTGGGACTTAGCTGAGGTGTGGAACTTAGCTGAGGTGTGGGACTTAGCTGAGGTGTGGAACTTAGCTGAGGTGTGGGACTTAGCTGAGGTGTGGGGCTTAGCTGGGGTGCTTATTTTAATATCACGTACAACAAAGGATATAATCACAATATTATACATGTGATTCAACAGCCTTCAAAGTCATCTCCAATGTTATTCATCACACTTGTTGCCAGTGTTACCCAAGACTCCCAATACCACAGGCTTCCCCAGTGTTACCCAAGACTCCCAATACCACAGGCTTCCCCAGTGTTACCCAAGACTCCCAATACCACAGGCTTCCCCAGTGTTACCCAAGACTTCCAATACCACAGGCTTCCCCAGTGTTACCCAAGACTCCCAATACCACAGGCTTCCCCAGTGTTACCCAAGACTTCCAATACCACAGGCTTCCCCAGTGTTACCCAAGACTCCCAATACCACAGGCTTCCCCAGTGTTACCCAAGACTTCCAATACCACAGGCTTCCCCAGTGTTACCCAAGACTCCCAATACCACAGGCTTCCCCAGTGTTACCCAAGACTTCCAATACCACAGGCTTCCCCAGTGTTACCCAAGACTCCCAATACCACAGGCTTCCCCAGTGTTACCCAAGACTTCCAATACCACAGGCTTCCCCAGTGTTACCCAAGACTCCCAATACCACAGGCTTCCCCGTGGCTAATCTTGGCCACTTATCCAACACTGGATCCTCTCTGCCACGACGTTTCCCGCAGTGTCTTCTAAAACTCTGGAATTAAATCTCAGGCACAGGAACTCGTGTATATAAATTATTTTTCAAGATTAAAGAGAATAGAACGAGGCCAATAAAATGTGTTCTGCTTCCCGAAGGTTGGGAGGCTGGGTAAGTACAGTATTTTATTCAAAATGTAAAGTCCTGTAGGCTGCACAATATTTCTGGCGACAAACAGGTACACAAGGGTGTTCTGCATCCCTAAGGTTGGGAGGCTGGGTAAGTAGAGTATTTTATTCAAAATTACTGTAGATGGACGACGTACAATAATGTAAAGGCCTGTAGGCTGCACAACATTTCTGGCGACAAAAAGGTACACAAGGGCGGTCACAAACTGCAATGTAATTCATTAATTTCAGGCAACAGTTTGTCTTAGGTAAACACCTTGACGCTTGGGCCTCTTACCTCGCATAGGCTATCAGCGGCCATAGCAACGCAACCTATAGCCACAAAACACAATACACACCCTTATCTAAATTGTACACAAGGACTGCCGTTGCTTGGTCTGCTGCTGGAGGGTTGGCCTCTAGTTGCTAAGAGGAATCGTACGTGTTGAGAATTCTCGATATTTCTCCTTCAATATATCAAAACGAGATGAAATGTCTTTTTAGCGGGGAATGCAAATGTGACGCCAGGGGAGAAGGGTGAGAATTACTGGTGCTGGGTGAGGAGTGTCGACCTTGTGGGTACTGGCCACCACAGAGCCGATGAATCAATCTTTCCAGTACAGTAGAAAGTGTGATGACGGTGTTGTAGTGGAGAGTGGAGTGGACAGTGGTGGAGGGTGGAGTGGACAGTGGTGGAGGGTGGAGTGGACAGTGGTGGAGGGTGGAGTGGACAGTGGTGGAGGGTGGAGTGGACAGTGGTGGAGTGGACAGTTGTGGAGGGTGGAGTGGACAGTGGTGGAGTGGACAGTGGTGGAGTGGACAGTGGTGGAGAGTGGAGTGGACAGTGGTGGAGGGTGGAGTGGACAGTGGTGGAGGGTGGAGTGGACAGTGGTGGAGGGTGGAGTGGACAGTGGTGGAGTGGACAGTGGTGGAGTGGACAGTGGTGGAGGGTGGAGTGGACAGTGGTGGGTGGAGTGGGTGGACAGTGGTGGAGGGTGGGGTGGAGTGGACAGTGGTGGAGGGTGGAGTGGACAGTGGTGGAGGGTGGAGTGGACAGTGGTGGAGGGTGGAGTGGACAGTGGTGGAGTGGTGGAGGGTGGAGTGGACAGTGGTGGTGGAGTGGACA